>NW_011967186.1:719825-762246 GCF_000949405.1 Vollenhovia emeryi
TTCACAATTTCCAAAAATAGGAATTTCGAGAGTTTCAAACTTCAAATCTCGAAAATCGAGAATCTCGAAAACTGGCAAACTATCAAGAAAACTTGATCGGCAAAGAGGTGGAACCATATACAAAGTGTCTCATTTTAAATGATCCTCGAAAATATTTAAAAAAATATGAAAGATACGGAAAAACGTTTCAAACCAAAGTTGTTTGGTTCGAAGGGTGACTGATTGCTCCCTCTACAGTTCTTTCCTCCGTGGCAGAAACTTCCAAAAAAATTTTAGTAACTTACTAGCAAATCTTAGTAATTTACTAAACTCCGTAGTAATTTACTGAAATGCTGTTGTTATTTACTGCCCATGAAAAGTCAGTTCATCTTGGTTAACCTCAAAGGAGCGTCGCATAATTGCACGAGCGAAAACGCTGCTGTTGTCAAATTAAAATATATCGACGCGTCTGTACAAAAATCTAGCGAGCTGGAGCTGCCTTGGTCATCTATTTCTCCGTCTCTTTTTCCTCAAGTACGCTCATTTTATTTTAACAGCAAGAAGTATTACGTTTCTATGCCGCAGCTGCAGACTCTGAGCAATTACATTCGGGTTCGAAATTTCTTTCAACATCACCGTTGACGCTGTGTGCAAATCGCTGCGGCACGTCTCGCGACAATAAGGTACTCACAGTCAGAAGTGTTAAGACTCTCGAGCGTGGCGTACATAATTTACAAAACCTTGTTTTTATCTCTTACAGCTGAGCGAGTGCTCGCCGAGGTGTCTAAGCTGTGATAAACTTGGGCAAGGCACAAGTCATGAAGGAGCTGTTGAATCAGGCTTCTGTGGGTTACAGCAGCTCGTTCGTCAACAATAACAACAATGATGCAGGCACCAGCAGTATCGTGGGTGACAACAGTTCGAGGAAGTATGCCATGCTCAGCACCGATTGGATCTCTACCATCGGCGAGGAACTGGGCATACCAGCTCCGTTGCCAGCCCCTCTTCTCAAGAGATTAGCAGAGGATGCCTCTTATCGCCTGAGAGAAGTTCTACATGTAAATTCAACAAGATTCCTACTTAATATGTAACTCTCTATTCAGACACAAGACTTTTGAAGGGTTGATAGAGCGATATAGCGCTGCACATTGTATAAAATTGCTTGTTCTACCCCAGAAATGCGTCACAAGATTGAGACACAGTAAAAGAAAACGCCTGACGTCTATGGATGTAAATACAGTAATCACCAGCCTGTGTGACGCCGATCCGGTCTTCGGTGCATCGGAATCCATGCCGGAGTATCATACGGAAGCGAAGGTGTATGTACCTAGCGAATCTGTCGTCAGTCTCGCCAGTCAGTTGAACGATCCGTTGAACCTGACGCAAACCAACGTGCCATTTCTGCAAGGCAAGTTTTGTAAGAGTCGACGCATTTTTATGATTTATCAGTCTTGTAATTTATATGGGCTCGATAATCTTAACTTGAAATTACTTTGATACAATGCTTCTTTGCTTTTTAAATAGAAACTGAGATATGTGACAGCAGGCTTGTGGAAATGCGTCACAGTTATGTCAAGCGTGTGTTGAAAACCTTACTTAATGGCTCACAGAAGACCTTTCAGGTACAGAGAGAAATACATGTGAAATCCTTTTGATATTATCAAATAAGCGCAACATATTTTTATGTATATCGCCAGGTTTTGCTCAACGACTGTGCTACCAATGTGCATTTATGCGACGAGGGAGTCGTCGACAAGTTGATGTCTATCGCCAGGTCTGTGGTGATCTCAAATAATGCACATTATACACGTGTCTCCACACGGACGTGTCAACTCATAATTGCCATTGCTAGTAACAGCAAAGCCATCTATCCCTATCATTTAGTTTCGGTAAGCAAGTATTATTCTCAAAGGCGAATGTAGTTTTATGCATCTTGTAAATATCTTCAATCTTTTCGTTTACTCAAAGGTCGATAAATTGACGGAGTTATTGCTGGAATTGCTGCTGGGCAAGAGCTTCATACATCCGAATTTAGAGGTGCTTTTTAAAGAGTGCGTGCTCAAATTGATGCTCCGCTGGCCGTCGGTTGCCGACAAGTAATGTGAAAATTGCTGAAAAAGTTTTGTACTCGTTTTCCAAACACTTGTGCGAAAACCTAATTCCTTGAATATTTATTAAACCAGGTATATACCAACGTTGGAGAGCGTGCTTATAAAGAGCGAAACAGGAAACGTTGCTTTCTACAAGAAAAAGATAATGGCGGTGGAATTGTTAGTGTGTATTCAGCCTATCTTACTTTTCCAACACGAAACCACACACATGCTTTCGATGCAGAATGTTTTACATTATTACGCTTCGCCTGGTTCAATTATCTGGCAGTTAATAGCTGTTAGTATGCCGATATTATATTGTTATAATCCCCCTGTGTGGAATGTTGCTCCTGATGTTGATTCTCTTGAAATTGTTACAGCGAGCCGTTTGTGCCCTCGCGAGATCGCAGAATAGTTCTCTGAACTTCGCCCCTTTGACCGAACATTACGGAGACTCGTTATTACCTTATTTACCCGCTAATCGCGATGCTAATACGAGAGAGAGAAGAAACACGAAAAGCACACTGCCTATTATCGTTACAAGCAAAATGAAATACGTTAAGGTCAGACCATTGCTTAACAACAGAATGCTGTGGGATCGACAAACGGCGTTTCCGGATTCTACGTTGAGAGGACCGAGACGCGAGATAAGGTGCGTATCAACGTTAATTTTTTCCAACACGAAACTGTGCACAAAATTAACGAGGCAATTTGCTACATAAATGCATAATATTCTTATTATATAAACATAATTACAGATTTGCGTTCGCTGGCGGTCGTCCGGTTCCACCAAATAACTTGAGACGTGTCAGCTTAAGAGCCGATTATCAAATTCTAAAGAGCGACTTTCAAGCCACTCTCGCTCAAGTCGCACCGCGCAGGTTACTTGTGATTAAAGATAAAAAGAAGAGTCCCTACAATTATTATAATTTGGCCGATGTTTGTCTGTAAATGATGCATAAAGATTAGACATGTAAACTTCACCCGGACATTTTAGCGTTACGTGTACAGCGAGTATATATCGTAAGTCATATTCGTTATGTGTTGTATTAATTATAGCTGCAGACCGTTTCTGTATTGATTAAAACTCAGAAAGGTTGTCATCTTCTCTTTCATGGAACTTCTTTCATTTTTATATGATTTTTAGATACCAATCTCTATTAGTATCTCGTTAATCTTTTCTTATTTTCTATAACGTGAATCCTCTCCACGACGAAAGAGGTTCCTGAAAGTTTCTATGTCAACCTTTTACCTTAAATGAAGATTTTTTACTTTGTAAATTATATAAAAATTATTTGTACGTATATTCAGTGCGGAGACAGTATGGAGGGGACGCTCCTAAATCTTACGAGTTACATTTGTGCAAGTCTTCTATTTTAGAGACAATCCTGTATACCCTGTGGCAGCTCCGGATGTATCATGTAATGCGAATTTCTTTCGCTTCTGCGACGAATAGATATTCCAATTGGTAGCTAAAAGAAAATAAAATACGTTTCTTAATTTTGTAATTTCTCTTCGTGGTCTTAATTTACGATAGTTTTACCTTTGCCGGACGACGTCGGCTCAAAACCCCACTTTTGTAAAATAGCGTGAAAGTCTCGTATTGTATGACGTACATATCTTCCGCCTAAATAAGAGTTTTTCGTGTATATAAACAGATAAAGTGTATTACATTATTAATGCTACTTGCCTCGTCATAACGATCAGCAGTCATCTCACTATTGCGTTTACGAAGCTTGTTATTATTTGAGGACTTGTGCGGTGCATCTTGTGATTGAGTTTCCTTACTGCAACTGGCATCATCTGATTGGTTGTAATTATGACTCTCTCGCAGCTGCTCAAGTAATGAGGGTTTAATATTTTCCGTATTTGTCGCTGCACTTATGCCATCCAACCAATGCAATATATACGCGGATTTTTTTATTAGTTTCGTCAGCAGATTTACACGTCTTTTAGACGCGCCACGTACATAGTCTTGTGTTGAATCTATTGGTAGAATGTTCTCATATTCCAACAGGGATCTTTCCAACGGGGACTGCTCGGATCGAGTGCTGACTGTACCGATCGTTTCAGCATTATTGGCCATATTGTCTTTTGTATCTTGCGGCTGACGTTTTTCCACAGAGGCGTTTGTTCCTGACATAGGCACGACATGTTCCGATTGGGATTTCTTAATCAACTCGTTTCGGATATTGGTGTTAACTGGTCCGATCGCAGGAATATCATCAGGTACATTCTCCTTTATACTTTGTTGTACATATTTCCCTGCGCGGGGATAATAAAATACTTTGAATTTCTTATAATTCATGACATGATAATTCATCTTCCGAAATAGAATCAAAATCTTTTCAAAAACCGTTAAGTAACTCGGTACATGCGTTTATTCTGTTTTCTCTTCGATTTTACAGTAACTTATCTTTCTGGACAAATCGAGTTTTTATCAAAGAGATACTTGCTGTACTTTAGCCAAAAGAATTCTATCTTTTTGACACATTCGGCGTGGTATCGTCTCCTAGCAGACTCCAGTCGCAGAAACATGGATTCTCTCAGGAAAATCAAACGTTTGCCGCAATGGACCGAGTTATCGGCGTCCATTGTTATGCGCAACGACTCCAGCATAGTCTTGCAAGCGGTGCGTAAATCGCAGGTCTCCGTGGAGGAGCAAATTCTCCTCCTGCTGTAGCGTTTGAAGAAATCCCTGTAGACAAAGTGGATCGGATATTTGCTCCTGGCCAGGGGTAAAGCCTCAAGAACACCCGTGTTAGCCAACTGCTTGTGAAGCCCGTCTCGGTCCCACTTGCCGTTAAGCCGCCTACGAGGAGCATTTTTTAAATCGCACAACAGTAAACTCAATTACACTACCATTAAATTACTATACTGTGGCTTGATGCAGCGAACGTAATGCGTGTCACATTTGTCCAACTCTTCTATCAGCAGATCCACGTTACATCGCAGTTTGGCGAGCATCGTAGGCTTCTTCGCCCTTCCGTCGTGATACGGTTTACGCATGTTGATTAAGGTGTACAGAAATTTGTTCTTGCTCACGCTGAACGTGACGGTTAGCTCGTCCGGAATCTGTGAATGCGTTAACTCGTGTAGGTCCGGTTTCACCAACGTTGTTTAACTTCAAGCTTAGCTTGATTCGTCCTTTGTCTCTTTCCAACAGTTGGAAAGAGGCAAACGTGAACTTAAACTAAGATTAAAATTAAGCAGCGTTCGGTGAAGCTGGCCCTTAGTGATGTATTTAAGGATCCTTTGGCATACTAAAGTATTGGGCCATTTTTCAGTCTTCAGCGAACTTCATTCTTTCTCGACGCGGAGTCTGATGGAAGGACGACACACCTTTTGCATCGTCTGCCGCTTACCTTGTCGGTATTCTTGGAGAGCAGATCGCGGATGGAGTATTTCACGGTCCCGTTGAAATGCCGCACAACGAAATTTTCATCCCTCACGTGCAAAACTCGCCTCGTTGCGGAACAACTCTTGGCGGACACTAGTTTTATTAACGTGAACAAGTTGTTCGGAACTGTCGATAGACATGTCTGCGGCGTAAAAATGTTCACCGTTAATTCCCCCGCGGTGACAGACAGAGGCGAGTCCTCTAGTTTGAGATATGCTCCTAATATGAGACAGCGGGGTTTCTGCTAAATTAATGGGCATCGTCTGTTGGCTCCACCGTGAATTTGTTGCCCTCGGAGTGAAATCTGTTTAGTGGAAAATTCATTAGTAGACCGTGCGTGTAATCATTGCGAAAAAAGATTTGTGGATTTTGGAAAAATCCTTTCATCACCTGCTATCTCATATTAGGAGCTTGTCTCATACTAACGGACTTTCCTCTATCGTTTAATATATTCCTAAGAAGCATTTACATCATTGAGTGTAGTGAACAAATAGTTCTCGAGCGTTCTTATGCGATCTGCGTACAATCTCTGCGCGATTTCTAGCGATTCCTCGTCGTCGATGAGGCCCTCCTTTTGCAGCTCGTCCCGGTAGGACACCAGATACTTTTTCACGAAGTACTGCTGCAATCTCTCGTTGACGTAATTAATGCAGAGTTGCTCGATGCCGTTTGAATTGAAGCACTCGAATCCGAAGATGTCCATCATTCCTGAAGCGCGAGAAGGTTGGTAAAAATCACACCTGTTCTCACGGGACAGCGGAAGGTCGCGACTTCCTCGTGAGAAACGCGCTACTTAACGCAAGGGAAACGTCTTTAATACCCAATCGTTCGCTGTACAGGCGGGCGGACAAGATCTCGTTCACGAAGTTGATCAGCCAGCAGAAGAGAAGGTCGTACAGGTGGCGGATGATGCTGTGCAATCGGTAGCGACAGGCGTCCGACGTCTTGAGATTACGTCGGCACGCGGAGTGTCGGCGCCGGGTGCTTTGAGGATTTATCAGCGTGGACGTGAGCAGCTCGGCGACGTCCTCTTCGTCGACGCAGGCCAGCCGGCACGTGTTCTCCAGGGCCTCTCTAGATTCTGAAAACCGCGTGACATCCGCCCAACACTCGCTCTTCCCCGTTCGCAGCTGCTTATCAACGGGGAGGAGCGTCCTCGCGCGATTTCCCAGATAGCACACGTAGTTCTATGAATATTCACATTCGAAAAAGATGTATAGTAGCGCCAGTCGAATGTTCCACGAACATAAGATAAATATATAAGAATGGAATATTTCAAATATTCCTGAAGAATGTTCTTAAAGTGTTCATAGGAGTGTCTTGTGCTATCTGGGTCCACACGTGGAATAATTAACGTGGGACAATTGTCAGCGATTACGTACGTTGATCGTCGGTGTCGATGCTGCAATGATCGTCCTCCTGCACGAACTGTATGTCACCCATGTGAAGGAGCAGGGAGAGAATGAGAAAGATGTCCTTCTTCTGAACCTCTGTAAAACCAAGCATATCCATCGTCGTCGTCGTCTCATGGAAATCGGCGCGTGACTCCTGCACTGTTCGCGGATCCAGGTCGCTCAGCATCGCGTATCGCCTGTCCGTCGACAACATCAAGTCCGCGAACTCCTCGCTCGCTGCCGCGGTCATCATCTGAAGTGCATTTCGCGAGCGCTTAGCACCGGTTGGCGAATCGCAACCATGCTTGAAGCACCCTCGGCTAGCCGAGGCCTCCCTCACCTGAGCGAAGATCTGAAAATTGCAGCCACCCCTCGTCACTCTGTCCCTTTCCAGGAGGTAGGAGGATATCGTCGCGCCGCAAATGCCGCCCATTTTGTACTCGAGCCACACGAGTTGCACGTGCCTCGAGGTGACTTGGTTCCTCACGGTGGTCGCGGTTGTGAAGGCTGATATTAGACGGCAGGCGTTCGAGATCCTCGGCAGGAAATTGCAGACCTCGCCTCGCCTCTCAAGGGTGTCGCGGGACACGCTTCTGGTCAGGAACTCCAGAGCCTTCCAGGCGTTGAAGGTCTTCCCCGTTCCGGTCTCTCCACTGAAGAGTATCACCTTTGCGAAGAACGCGGGGAAACGTCATTCGCAGACGTACTTGTACAGCGAGTACAGAGGGAAACGGAAGAAGTGAACAAAATCAAGCCGGTTGATTCGCTCAGATAGAACTGTATTCAATTCGAGTACACGATAGACTCGATACAACCGGCTGTTAAGGTCCTCCTCGGTTGGCGGTTTAGAACGAATCGCCTCGAGCTCGTATCGTCGTAACGAATCGAAGAGACAGGAAAAGACGATCTAGCGCAACGAAGAATAAAGATGAAACCTCTCGGATTTACCTGACTAGGTTTTCCGAGACCCTGAACAATCCTGTAGTGCGCTCGGGCAGCCACGGCGAATATGTGGGGCGGCACTTCCTTGAGGGTCACATCACATGCATTGCCGTATTCATGAGCTCGCGACAAATCGTAAAGGTTCTCGATGGAGAACTCGCCGTGGGGATTGACCGCCAGGAGAAAAGTGCCGAGCCACGTGTAAATCTGACCGCGTTCCAAACGCTCCAGGAGATAATCTACGGCTATTAGGAGCGTTTCCGGTTGACAGTGGTTGCATTTACGACGTTTTGCGTTAGAACATATACGTATGTTTATATATAGAAAATTTGCATACTCTTCTCTTGCGGCACGGCGCTCAGATCCCCCATCGCATCCGAAATGTAGGACCAACTGGGCTCCAGTGACATCACGTTGTCAGCCTCCGCGAAACGTCTGTGTTATCGAATATTGGGGCACGCATCTGTACGAATGTCTACATTGCCTTTATACATATAGAGTTGCTCTTAGAGCGTGACTCGTTATTGACACTCGTTAGTTTGACAATACAGGATTCAAGGTTTCTGACGTATTGAATTTATGGAAGAAAGAGAGAGTAGAGAATGTATGTATGCGCGCTAAAGTCGAAGCGACTTTAAAACAGTGAGGGAACTCGCAGTGAATCTCGCCAATTGATACGCAACATGACTTTTGCGAAAATAACAGCACGTCAATCGGTACTAGCGGCTGTCGAACGTTTGCGGAGAATAAACACGTAATCGTTGTGTTATGTATACTTTTTATTTGTCATAGCTTTTATACGATGCGACAAAATTGGCTTTGCAGCTTTCGAAATGTTTCGCAATTGCCACAGGCTCGCTCCCCCCCGGAGGTTGCAGCAGCCCAGGCGGACGATTAACATCAATGTCAATTTCATAATACCAATAAAATTGCTATTTAACTTATTCCATATCAGATCTCTTAATTTGTATCCGTTATTAATAGTAAGTGGATTTGAACTACTCGGTACATTTCTATAAATACTCGACTGCACTTTGCGATGATAATTCTGCGGAAAAGCTATTTCTCTATAATCTCCACATTTTGTTTCATTACATATTTCTTAAAAAATTAATGAGATTTCATATATTTATATTTATATGTATACTTCATCACTCTTTCTTCTTCACTCTCACTCTCTCATTTTCCCTCCATTCTTCTTTTCGCGTATAATCAACATATAAATTAAAAAATATGGACAAATAAATATACAACGATCATATAATATCTAGTTTCCCCTGGCATCCGTCGTTCTCCGGATAATATTTTCAGTGAAACGATTTGCCATAATACTGCAGAATGTTGTAAGAAATATATTAGAATATTATTAATTTATATGTACACTAGTACGGATACACGGCCAAACGCGTTATTTCTTATTTGCGAATATGTTTGGGCAGCACTGCCAGTCGGCGCGATTACGCGAAAGACAAGAGAGTCTAAATATCATATACGAAATTACTTATGATATCAAATACCAACTTACTAGCACCAAGCACACAATAAATTAAAACGACGTGTGGAATTTACAAGTACCCTGGCTTCACTAATTACGATGTGTAATACGTGCCGACCTGCCACGCGATGTACCCACAAACTGAAGCTTACATCCGTGCAACTCTCCCAAAGTTATCGAAACGTATATATCCTTGAACGATGAGGACAAACAAATCACAACATAAACGCTTTTTGTGACATTATTAAAAATGATCAATCGCGCCTAGTTTTGAATCACAGCGAGCTAGCTAGCCGTAAAGAGAAAAATTGTTCGGTAAACGCGTAGTAATAAATAATGTGTTTTTTAAATATCTCTGTCTCGAGAAAACAGATTTTTGTATGTACACAAGGATTACAGATGCCGAGACGTTACATTTTCGTCCAAAGAAAATATCGATTCTGAATTTTCTGAATCATTTTTTTCCGAAAATTTGGATCAATTTTCTCGACTGCAATTGTACATCACGCTTAAAATTAATTTTTTTGCATTTATATTTACAATACAATAAATTATATAGTATATTACAAAAATTGCACTTGCTCAATGCTCGCAATTAAGGTTTCATTCGAACTAAAAACGCATATAGGACTTCCGTTTCCGTCAAGATAAGATCGTGCGCAGGAAGCGCAGGTCCCAAAATCGATCGCCAGATAAAGCGCGATCGCGATTTACTCGTGCAGCTAATCCCTAATTTTGCACTTGAGATCACGTTTAAGTGAGGAAATTAAATTTTATCGTTAATCTTGATGAATAAGTATCCGTACCCGTTACGCGCGCGGGAGCGACTTACACGTCGCCTTAAATACCGATTTAGGAATCACTTCGTGTGACACTCTTCTCTGCACAACGTTACGTAAATACGGCGAACTGTATCAAGCGAGCGCGTAAACGACGCCGTTACGCTGTTAATGCGCGCAACGTGGACAAGTCGCGCAGAGAACTAATTACGAGCACAGACAGTAACGAGAGATCGTTTTACAGTGTTTTGGACGTCCGAATCGGTCGAAATCGCCTGGCAAAGATCGAATAATTGCACAGATTGCATTCCTTTTGATAATCCAATGATCGTTGCTAATGCAATTTATAATATAATTAAAATGATGGCAGACTCAATTTAGGCGTATCTGGATAAAAAGTTATGTCATTAAATGGTTTGTCCGTAAGGCTGCCTGATGAGTATACCTTACGTCGCATTCTGTACTTCGAGGATGCGGACGTCTGGAGAGAAAGGAATATAGTCGCTATATACGCAAAGAAGATTAATATAAACCGGCGTGTCGTTAAAGCCGCAGTTTCCTAGGTGTCGGAATGAGGGACTTGACCGTGTTTCCTTCTATCTTGGCGTCGCGTTGCTCCGCGTCGTTCAAGTCGCACAATTGTTTCACGCAGTCCTTCGGCTTGCTGAGGGAGCCGGACACGCACTCCGACGAGTGTCTCCTCGCGTGCACGTTGACACGACGTATCGGGGTCTGTTCCTGACGGAGTCTTAGCGTATGAGGTAAACGTTCGATTGGCTTGCGATGACTCCCGGTGGAGTTAAGCTCGGAGAGCAGTGATGGTCGCTGACGGTCCGACGAGTCACTCCAGCTGCAATCGACAAGTTGTCATTGTGAAAAGTAGATCGCGGAGACGGAGAACACGATGGAAGGTTCGAGGATTCCGAGTCGATCGAATAAAGAAAACTCAAGACTCACCGCACACGGCTGTTCAAGGCAGCGTGAAACATTACGGGTTATAAATCGAGTATCTTATCGCAAAGAATTGGGAATTGGGAAGGTGTAATCGTTACATTAACGTTGAAAAAACGAGAGACATTATTACAACATGCCAGGTACATTAGTTTTATAAATGTGAATGGCAGGCAAAGATCTACAATTCTTACGTTCGAATAGTCATGATCTCTAATTACTTTTACAATAAAAGATTAGGCTCCTCTCCATCTTTAGGCACTTTTGAAAATGTAATCACTCAATTATTTTCTGTTGCAAATAAAAAGGAAACATGATGAAGAATATTATAGATACGTAAACACGATGTTACAATTTCGTTTGATCTGCCAATGTTATAGTCATGGTTACCATTAGGAAACATAATGCGAGGATACAATAATATATGTACAATATACTAAATTTTGTACCGTAAAGTGATCATATTTGTTAAACTACTATAACAAAATGCAGGAACTTAAAATTAATTTGACAGGATTTGCCTCGGTCGGATTAGCCGGGAATTGCGAAGCAAATGAAAAGTCAGATTACTCGGTCTCATGCAAAATGTAAACGCAACTGTTAATAACGGATTGTCAGACAAGTGGCGCGAAAATAGAAGAGGTGCATGAATATGAGGACGTTAAATGCAGAGAGGAGTACATATCCCAATAGCAAGTCACATAGACTGACGCACTCTACCTTCCCGATCCTGAAGCTGCGTCGCATGGAATCACCCGAGCAAAGGGCGGGGCCAGAGCAGCAAAAAGAACATTATTATTTTGTGATGCGCGTGATAGAGAAAAATTTTAAAACGTGACTGTGTCAGTGGTACAAGCGCGATTTGCATAAATGTAACATTTTACGATCAATGGCGATTAGTAATTGTAAAGGCCTGTGTCCACGATGCTAGAACTTGGACACAAGCCTTAAAGGCCTGTGTGCACGATGCTAGAACTGAGACCAAGGCTTTAAGGAACAACGTATGTCGAATGAAGATTATATGAATATTAGAGAATAAGCGTGTGTACCAAAAGTTATTAAGAAAAGATAAATTCTCACCTAACGAGAGGCCCCATGACACCATCCTGCGGGAGTGACTGTAGGAGCGAAGGTCCCGCCGATACTGGACGTGTCTACAGCAATCAAACAATTTGCGTTTAATCGAGAGCGCGACGATAAGAAAACACTTAATAGCAGTGACGAATCACGAGACGCGATCGCGCGAAACAAGAACGGCTTATCGGTCGTATCAACGCAAGGAAATAGTCAAGACGACGGATCGAAATCACGTAAGGAAACCAATACCTTCTCTGTTTGCGTAGCGGCGTTGCAAGTGTCCGCGGAGGAGACGTTGTTGTTGCGCGTCGGCAGGGTACAGCCCTGAGTGTCGCCGTTCTTGGATCCTTGAAGCTTCGACATTTGCACCTGCAAGGATTAATACTCGATCAACGTTGGCGGAATTGGCTTCGCTCGACAACGACTACCGGTTAGATCTTCGTCGAAGCGAGCATACAGTTAGTCGTCAGTGGGATTTACCTCGTTATTTACCTCAAGTAGCTCGATGGTACGATCCCGCACTTGTATCGTACGATCTCGGTCCTCCACCTGGCCCTGAAGGAACACCACCTGCCTCCTTAGATCCGCCAGCTCGTCCGCGATGCTGCTACCACCGCTTCCCGGTGACGTGCTCACGTCGATCGTGTTACCTCCATCCTCGTTCAGGTTACAGAAGAGACCATTCTGCGACATCGACAACGTCATTTATAATTTAAGCGAACGTCACCGTCAATTGAGCAGGATTACAAAAAAAAGTTCGAGTTATTTTAGATCCACTTTTTTCCGAGCGAATCATTTTATAGGTCGCAACGTTCTATGCTCACCTTCGGATTATCGAATGGGTTGAGAGTTTCCGTCTAAAAATCGACATCAGACATTAGCGGCTTGTACATTTATCTTTATACCGTTGACGATAATTCACCGTCGGGACCGAGTAAAATGGTGCTACAGCGAGAGAATTAAGCCTACCTGTTGCAATTATAGCTTTCACGTACTTCTTTCTCGTAATTACAATTTTCGCATATCTCTCTCGGAATTGTAGCTTTCATGCGCATATAATTTTTACTCGATCCCATAGAGTGAAAATGTATAACATCATTAAAAAGCATGTAACATGTATGATATAATTAAATAAATACACTCACAGGCATGCAAAAATAACGTGATGTAAATTAGTGATAAATAAATGTGTAAAAAAGAAAATCAATGCAACGTACCCTCGTCAAATCGTTCTCTCCTGACTTGAGACGCAAAATCAGGAAGGACGACGACAAAAATGAAAAATAAAACAGATCGTGTTAATAAAAATGGGCAAGAACGTAAAACGCAACGTGTGCGCGAGTAACGGAATGACGCTTGCGGTTGAGTAACGTGTGCGGCTCGAGATAAACTCAAGTCGCCTCGGTGCCGCGCGTAAAGCGCGTGGAACACATTTACGGGGACGATCGCGAGAAGCGACGTGCAAAATTCTGGTAAAGCGAGATGCAAGCGTGCGCCGTGCGCCGTCGTACCTCCTGAAGGACCCGCTTGAGTTTCAGGAGCATAGTCTTTATGGAGACGATGTCCTGGAACATGTACTGATACGTGCCACGGTCTATCCTGAGGCTGGCCTCGTCTCCGGAATCGACGCACGAGGATGACACCTGCGATCAACAGTATACGATGTTAGTAAAGTATTCACTTTCGACAAATCGAGTTTAAGCGCATCCAGATAGCACAGAGAGCCCAAAAAGAATTCTCTTTGAGTTTCCAGATTATGAAATGAATTCCTTGTTGAATGAGAACCGAGACCGCCGTTTTTTTTTCAAGGCCTGCGTCCATGATCCTAGACCTTGGTCCAAGTTGGACCAACACAGGCCTTTAGGTCCAAGCGAGATCCCAGCGAGAAATGACTCGAATCGATCGACGAATCATCTCTCACTGAGATGTAGATAGCCTAATAGTTTAATTCAAATATGTGAATTCATATACCGTGGAATTCTTTCTCCACCTTATTTCTGTTATAAAAACACTTTTAAGACTTTAAAAAGAATTCGTTTTTATGTAATTTTGTGCTTTTCTTCAACTGTGCGCGTTGACGATAATTCGTGCTATTTGAGGATCGTGACTTACACTTCCCGACGTTCTCATAGGACTAGAAACTTGACGGTTGCGCATGTTGTCTAACGAACGCGGCGATTCCGTCCCCGATCTGCTGCGTAACAGCCTTGACATCCTGTCACTTCCGATTCTGAAACAAGACCAGCGAAATCCATGTATTCTCGCGCATTTAATCGCCGGAATTCACCTTGAATCGCATCGGTGAACTCTAGAACTTTCACGAGGGGGGGGGGGGGCAGAGTCGGTGCTCCAGCAACCATACCGAGATCCTAAAAGTGCTCCGCTAACCGGGCAGGGGTTCGACTCTTGAATTCATTCGAAGGAGAAACGTATGCGAAAATTCTACTCTCGCAGAAAAGTGGAAAGTCGATTGGTTAAAAAGCATGTGAGTAGCGAATCAGCTTGCAACTTTCTGTAAGAGCAGAATTTTCGCATACCCCTAGTAGCACAATACTGGCAACAATATTGGTCCAACATTGTAAGGTGGACGTCTTCTCTTATTTAGCCAATAGGTCTATTCAGCAATATCGGTCTAATACTAGTTACCGTCTGTTTCGTTAAATCATCGCGCCACATCGGCGAAATAAATTACATGTGGAAACTGGAATTAATGCACACACGTGCCATACATAAATAACAAACGGCGAGGGTATTCCGCGTAGTATGTAAGTGTAAGCCAGCGAGGTTCCAACCGGAAGTCGTCCGGTCTTCGCGCGCTATCGCAATTCTCATCGCAGTCACGCTATCCCAATAATGGAAAAAATAAAAAGAAAAGAAAACGAGCGTGCGGCACCTAATCGCCGCGCTCCCTCGCTATCCCGCGTCTCTCCTGCACCCGTAAATATCTGAAGGGAAGAGTCGCGCGCTCTTCCCGAAGGGAGAGCGAGAGGCACTACCTTCCGGGACTATTCTTGGCCCGCGAGGAGGCCGCGGCGGCGGAAGAGGAGGCGGCGGAGGCCGCGGCGCCGATGCCCGTGGAGGTGACGCGGCTGCTGCTCGGCGCCCTGGGCTGCCGCGGCGGCGGCGATCCGTTCGTGGGCGTCGAGCTCTCGGACGAGAGTCCGGAGTCGTCGCGCCCGTCCTCGGCGCCGTTCTCCAGGCCCGCGGGGACGCGGACGCGCGTCGGCAGGCCGGTGGTGCGCCTGCGGGCGCCCTTCGGGTTCTCCGTCGACGAGGAGGCCATCATTCTCGGCCGCGGCTCCGTCAACCGGGTCGTCGCTCGCCTCCCGGCGATCGCGCGCGGGTCATCGGCCGTCGACGGCGCGGCTCCCAAAGCCTTCGTCGGGCGCGGGGACGCCGTTCTCGGGAGCTCTCGACGCTGGCCCGGGCGGAGGAGGTAGTGGAGGAGGACTCGTCCGGTCTTCGCGCGGGATCGTCGGCGCGCGGCCGCGCTTATCCCGCGTGGCTAAACGTGACAGAGTCCGCCGGCGGGCTGGACCCGCGGGAACGCCGGACAATGTAAATAGAGGACGGTGGCACGGGCGGGCATATTTAGCCGCGGACGGGACGGAATGCGTCTCGCGGTTTCGCCGTCGACGAGCGGAAAGAGGGGAAAACGCGACGTGCTCTCCGCGGCGATGAGTAATTTCGCGGACACGCGGGGCTGCCGCGAAATTCACTTTCCCGAGACGCGCGCGCGCGCGCGTTTCGCAATCCTCGCGCGGGCCCCGAGCCGGCGCCCGCCGTTTTCACGCGCGCGCTGACAACGAGAGAAACGGAGACCCGGGCCCGACGTACGCGGAGACCCGGCCTCGGGAAGGAGAGGAGGATGGGGGGAAAAAAAAATAGAAATCCAGCGCGCGCGCGAGGGAATCGATCTAGATCGCCGCTCGGATAGCGGTAACGCAATATTTTGCGGGTTGACTAACGAGGACGTTCTTTTTTTTCTTCTCTTTTCGTTCCCCTCCCCGACGCAGTTATTTGCGCTGTAAATTATCGAACGCGGCCGTCGAGCGCGCCGGGAAATTACGCCGCGCGCCGTTTAATTGGTCCCGCGAAACGAGGATAATTTATATGATTTCGCGTCGCGTCTCTCCCCGCGTCCCCGACGTAAATCGCCCCGCCGTAATTCGCACGTTAGCGCGCCAGGTCTCCTCTTTCTTTCTCCTCCCCCCCCCCCGCTCTTCGTTTTAACATAACAATCCTGGAAGGAGTTGAGTCATCCCGGCGCGAGTGAAAGTTATCCTTGCCGAAATCTCTACCGGAGGCGCCCGCGAGTTTTCCGGGGCGTTTCGACGGGCCGAGCGATCGCCCGAGCGTATTATTTTCCCTCTACTTCTCGGAAGAGGCCCCGGTGAAACGTATACTGGGCCCTCGACAGGCTCGAGCGGCCGGGCGCGCGCGATTTTGACTCCAGGGAGAAACGGAGCCAAGTCGCGCTCGGCGCTTCCGCGCGCGGCGCAAATTTCGGCGTCCCCGAGGGAGCGAGCGAGTTTCCGTAACTCCGATTAATCGATTCACCCCGCGTCGCGGTTCGTATTTTACGCGGCTATTAATAAGTTGGCGGATCTTGTAAACGCCCACGGGTAAATGCAAAACGCCGGCGGTGCTGGTCGTCGCGCTATCGCGCGAACGGCAAGGTTTCACGTGACGGAGACGACGCGCCGGCGAGAGGCGATAAGGGCCAAGACGCACGGCTCGCGAACAAAGGAGGAGGAGGACTCGGAGTCGGAGTCGGGGCCGAGCGCTTCGCCTTCTGTGCACCTGGACTCGGCCTGAACTCGCCCCGTCACGCTACGGTCCCCTCGCATAATTCGCGGGCAGGCCGGGATCAAGGATTCGCGCTTCCCGCCGCGGGGTCCTCGGGCCTTCGGGCCGCGAAACGAGAGCTCCCGGGGGCCGTCCCACGATCTAGCGTATCACACACGCGCGTCGAGCACGTCGAGAGGATCCGTCCGGAGCGATCACTTCGCGCTGGGAGACCCGGTTCGTCGCGCGAGACGCGTCCGCTTACCGGGCGTCGCGTCTAGGAGCCTCGGACGGTCTCCACCTCGTAGAGGGACTCCCTCGCGACGACGCGACACGAGGAAAGTCCCCCGCGAGCGCGGGACACTCGGCGCCGTTCCGGAGGGCGGTCTTCGCGACGCCGGAGTGACCTGCGGCGGTCACCGGCGGGTAGACACAGAATCAGGATCGCGAAGGACACCCTCTCCGCGAGGGACGTACACTGGGAACGCGTGCGCACCTCGCACTACGTGCCGCGGTTCGATATCGTCGCTCGGTGGATGGCGAGAAGAGAGGAGAGAGAGAAGCCGGAGAGGTAGGGAAGAACGGTAGGGGGAACAGCTGCAGACAGCAGGGAGGAGGCGAGCGGCAGGGACGGTGGGGGTGATAACGCAAAAAGCTGCGGGAGCTATCGCGATACCGCGGAGTCAACGATACCGATCTACCACGACGGATATCTCGACACGGGTGCCTCGACTCCTCGACTCGCGGTCGACGGTTTTGCCGAGTTCTCTTTTTCGCTTCCCTGGACTTTGCGCTGATTAGTGCTCATCTACAGTAGGGATTGGAACCCTAAGCCTTAAGAAATGGATCAATCGCTGTCGAGAATTCTACTCGCACTTAATCGCGATTGGTCCATTTCTTAAGGCTTAGGCTTTGAATCATCTATTGTAGACTGGGACTTGTAATTTTTGCCCTCTCACTTTCCTTTCAGTCGAGATTTCGCAGCCAGGGTATCCCTGGGAATTCGACGCACATGCATACAGTCTACTGCGAGGGACGTTGCGTGAAAACGTTAACGCGACAAAGGAGGAGCGAATTATTAAGTTCATGCTATTCTCGCCCAATTCAATTAGCCGCGACGCGATTAATATTTTAACAATTGTCAGTCTTAATTAGACGGGCGAGCTATTAAAGTTGATACTAGCTGGGCCAACGATTCTACTCGAGGCAGTGAACAGCTTTTCAATGGGCGAACAGTTGATTTGTACACGGAGAGAATTTCCTCCTGAAATCTATTCTGAAAATCATGCAATCGTGGGACAACGTGGCATTTTGAAGAACTTCATGACAATTTTTTGAAACTTCGCCAATACATTTTGCTAGTAAGATGTTAAATGGTTCTTCAAAATGCCATGCTGCCCCACGATTGCACATTGAATCGATACTGTCCGACTAGGCCGCGTTTCCTTCTACATATCAAGTGATGCGACACGACCTGGCCAGACTCGCTGAAGCGGGGTTTCAATATCCCGGAGAGAGTCCTCTTCCTTGTCGGGAAAGGAATTTATGGATCAGCCCGACAATAAGAATCCGCTACGCGCGCGGCGTGGCAAACGATCAATACTCTTTCGGCCGGCCAACCCTTGGCCCTTAAAACCACGGATCACAGCCGTCCTTCACCCCCTCCCCTCGCTCTCGACCCCCGGTACGATTTTCCGCCGACTTGGCCCCGTCGGCGAGCACCCCGGGATTTATGAGACGGGGAGGTTTTCGTTGGCGACGGTAGCCACGCGCTTCCCGATCCTCTCAGCAGCCGAATCTATCGGAATCCCGCACCCTCAGGGAATTTCTCTTTCCCTTTCATCGAGCACTCACGAGTCTGCCCGCGTTTCGCAATAAACGCGGATAAAGAAGAATCGGTCTCGGAATGCCTTCACCTTTACGAAAAAATGACGAAACAATTATACTAGAAAATGACTGTGTATCAGTAATCGAATCATTAGACATTACTGATGCACAGTAACCTTCCAGTAATTATTTCGTTGCTTTTCCGTAAGGGCCAAGACGCTTTCAGCGCTACTAGACTACTATTATATTTGTTGTACGACAAATTTTTTAACGCCTTGAATTGGCTACAAGCTAGAAAATTTCTATCTTGCAGGCAATCAACAGACTTGAAAACATTTGTCGCGCGAGAAATGTAATACCAGCCTTAGGGCTTGAGCAGAGAGATCGTCGTAAAACTGTTCGTGATTCCGCGGTAAGACGTAAGTCAGTGTCGGAAGTCAGCGCACAAAGAATTGTCGTACGTCGCCTCGCGACGTAATGGATGCGACAATTCTGTAAGTCAGCGTTGGAAGTCAACGCACAAAGAATCGTCGCATCCATTGTGTCGCGAGGCGACGTACGACAACTCTTTGCGCGTTGACTTCGAATGTTTGGCGTTACCATTAATTAGGTAATTCAGCTAGAAACGGCGATAGAACGGATTTCCTCTCTGCGGTATGCAAACGACTCGATCGAAGGCCATCGGCGGCACTATTTACTGTCATCGACCGCAGCTAGTTATCGCCGAGAGAGGTTTTAGTAAATAGACCGAAAGAGTTCACCGTTACATAGTAGAACCGCGCGAGGAAGCTCCGCGCGGTTACATCGCGCAAGTTGTTTCCGCTACGGCGAGCGCGACTTATCCGCGAGAGCAACACCTTTGAAAATGAAAATTGCCTGTTTCTCTTCAAGGGTTGCCATTGTTGTCGTGCATGGCGCTTCTACGAGACACGGTTATCTCACCGGGAGAAAATCAAGGAAACAGATCGGATCATCGCGAGACGCCTGCATTAGAAACCCTCTCTCTTTTTTTTATTGTCGAGCAATGTTGTATTCGATTCTCCTCAAGAGCGTAAAACATTTCGTCGCGGGGCATCGCACCGCAGCCTGGATTCACGAGTGGACGAGGAAATCTGGTGAATATCATATTGAAATCAAGTTGAGATTGTATGCGGATCAAATAGTCAAGTTAATATTTAGAAGATTTTATCGCGACGTCTCGAAAATATTCTGTAGATGTCCACGATCTAGTCACGTTTCAAGAGATATTATCTAAGAAGGGACAGGCTGACCTATAATCGACTGACCGCTGATTAACATTTAACCAGAGAACGGAAAACCGGGCCTTAGACTGGTCGATACGCGCTTTTTCGACGCCGCCGCGGCACCGGGAGGCGCGACCGATCAAGGTGGAGCAGAAAAATACCGTCGTCCCGCGGCTAACCGGTAACGCTCTGATTAACGAGGAAATCGCGCGATCCGTTTGGCTCGGCCCGGCGTCTTCGACGACCGCCGCGCTCCGGTCGGCTTCCGGCTATCTTTGATTTCCTACCGGGCAAAACGAAGGCTGAAACACGCGGCTCCGCCGATCCCTACCCAGCCCCACGTCCCGTTCGCCTTGCAGCCCCGGTTGACGCTGAATTCGGCGGCGGCGACCAGTCTCGTTACATCACGGTCGTCCACGTGGGTGCAAGTCCGTCACACGCGGCCCGGGGAAACCGGTTTACACGGTTGAGCAAATTAAACCGCGGCCTTTTTCCTCTTTTTTTTAACGGTCAAGGTCGCAGCACGCGGGAGCTGGTCCCTTGTAACTTTAGCAACCCCCCCGACTGACCCAAATCCTAACTGCTCTTCAGGGTAGATATCACACGGAGAATCTTTTCTTAAAATTCACCCTGAAAATCATGTACTGTGGAACTAACAGAATTTTGATAAAATTTCCAGCACCGCTCACTGAGCAGCAATAGAATGTGATTAGTTCTTTATCTTTGGATCCAAACTGAAACCAAAGAGTATTGATAGTAAAATTAACTACATTGTTTCATTTTAAATACACTATGTACGTGAAACTGGATACAAGTTGCTTCCACACCATAATATTCTCTTATTCTCTATAATTCTTGATTCGCACATCTCTCTTAGATATCTCGTAAGTCGCGGATGGAGACGCATTGAAAAAAGAGAAAACAAGTAGTCCACGAGAGGAAGTGTGTTTTAATAATGCAATGGAGGAGATCGATATATATGCTTACAATAGTACGTATACGAGGAAGACAAAAATACGATACACAGTCATGATTAATGCCTTCGTATTGCCGTCTCCTAGAACTGATCGGCGCTACACCGCACACTCTTTTCTCTTTCTTTCTCTCTCTCACTCTCTCTCTCTCCCTTGCGTTGCCCATTCTTACAAATTACACTTGAGTACACGCTTGTGGATATAAATACTCGCGAATATAAGTGTCGCGGAAATGTAGCACGACGGCGGCCAATTTCGCTAATGCAATTCTAAGGAGGAGCGACAAGCTTCATCGAGGAGATTAACTTTCTGGATATTGTAAGAGATACATTGAACACTGGAATGCTGTTGTCGGATCGCGCTGATCTTTCTTTGGCCACGACTTTGGGAAGTTTGAACGTATAAGAGTTGCGAGGAAAGGCCGAGGCCAGAGAAGGTAAAGGGCAAAATGCAAAGAGAGGAAACGACTCTCTACGCAGGAAGAAGCAGGGAGGAGGGAGGCGGCCTCAACGAGCTGCCATTCAAAGTCCACAATAGCAGCGATATATTTTCTCCCAAGTACTATGCTAGGTATAAGTGTATGTACGTTGCGTTAATACGTGTCATCATTTCGCGCCAGTACCCGCGATTCTTCGCATATATGTATGAGTAGCCTCGAAGGGAACCGCGAAACTACGCAAGCCGTGTCGCGAAATCTTCCCGATGCGAAATCTTGTCTCGTCGAAATAAAACGTCGCCACCTTTTTCCCCTCGTTCCACAATCCAGCGTGGAACTTGAACGCGCGCGCCGAGACAAGTGTCTAAAGAAGCGCGTCAGCCTTTATTCCCGGGGGAATGAAATCCGCTTAAAGATGGATCAAGCTCACCATCGTATTTCGCTGAGGAATCGAAGATGCGAGATAACGGTGCCTCCGCGCATAGGCGAAGGAGGAGGACGAGGCCGCGATAGACCGAAGAGAACACGCGCTTTTACAGTAACGCAACGGCGGGTATCCAAAAGAGGCGACTTTTGGCGACTGTCGGTGCAAAGCTGCATCGTTCTCTCCTTCGCGGTAATTCGAAGGAAGAGCAAGGAGAGGAGGGGAGGATAACATTGAGGCGATTACCCGCTCATCAACTCTCTTCTACGAAGCTACGAGGTTTACACCTAACAAGCTCTCTATAATGCCACGAGTATACGATTAACTAATAGCTATTTGTTGGCGGGTGTCAAGACGACCACCCTTCGCCCTACGTATCTGTAATATGTACGTATTAAATAGTGTCAATGGTTATCGTGTAAAAGCGACGGCCGTTGGGACGACTAGCAGTGAGGACTAGAGTGCATCTACTCGGGAACCGGGGCGTTGTACCGCGACGGGACGATAATTTTGGAAGGACTCGGCCAGCTCGACCATCGTTATTGGAAAAATACGAAATTAGAAAAATAATCTCTATCACCCGCGCTCGCTCGGTGCCGGGCGCACCGCTGAGAGCCGCGCGAGCTCCTCCGCACGGACGAAGGATCGCTTTACGCTCAGGCGAGTCCTCTCTAGCAGCACTGTAACCAGGACGCAGCGAGTTGACTTGTAAACGGCGAACGGTTTACGCGCGTCGGCGGGTTACTCTCTGTTCGGCACTACGCTTCGACTACACCTCGACTACACTTGAGAGAATTGGTAATATACTTTGCGATTGTAATAAGGACGCGCTGTAATCTCGGGGCGATTACCTGATGCCTTGTATCGTGAAATCACGTTAAGCTATGTTTCTCCTTAAAAAAGAAAGAAGAAAGAAAGAAACGGAAGAGGAGTGAATTAACGAGACCGATCGATCCCGCGGGAGTTGGAGAACCTTTGAGGTAGTATCTTTCCCGTCTACATTCGGTTTAAGAAACTGGGCGGGATGGAACAGCTGATTATGTTATCACGTGGATATATTAATAGTTTTCTTGGGCCAATACTTTTCTCTCGGAAACAACAACGGACGCGTAACACAGAACAAGTTTCGAACGAATAATAATGGTTACACGAAGTCCGTTAAAAGATTAGAAAAATATACCTACATATTAACGTTACTGTAAAAAAAATCATTAGACTAGAGGGTCGCGCGTAAGCGAACGTACTTACATAAGTAACAATTATCGCGATTTGACTATCCTTCGAAAACTTATAGAAAAAAGACTCGTCGAGCTATCCTAACTTTGGAATAAACGTGAAAAGCTCCGAACACTGAAAACAATTTTTCACGACGTGTCACCTTCTTTTCTTTACCCTAGGCAAAAGTCGCACTATCATTGCTAGCTGCTGAGTGTTGCAACATCATATGTGTTATCGTCGCTCGGATTTTCTTTCTCTCTCTCTCTCTCTCTCTCTCT
Source organism: Vollenhovia emeryi (assembly GCF_000949405.1). NCBI lineage: Eukaryota > Metazoa > Arthropoda > Insecta > Hymenoptera > Formicidae > Vollenhovia > Vollenhovia emeryi. The sequence continues at coordinate 743,122 of NW_011967186.1, forward strand.
CACTCTCTCATTCTTAACAATGCCTGTCTTTAACTCGTGAGTGGTCGCGCCACGAGCGTCGTGTAGCAAGTAAAAGATCTTTTGCTCTTTATTCTCTCTCCGCGATGAAGTATCTCGTCTCGCAACACCCATGCACCTTTCCGACCATCAATATCTCGAGGTGCCTGCGACGAGTACATAAAAATTTCTCGCCCTTTATTCGTTTCCTTTCAACAAGACGCGACCATTCACGCGTTAAGCCTGCGTCCGTGTGTTATCGTTACTGTGTCTCAGTAATCGGCGGCGTGCGGTTATCGGTATTGCCTAGTCGACATTCAAGGGAGGACCGGCGGACCCCGCTCGCTAGTTAGGGTACGTCAGCTGGTAGTAGTCTCCACCCGCGGAGTCCTCATCGGGAATTTGCAATTGCTTCACCCGTTTTATAAGCGCGCTAGAACACAGAATACTGTCGCTGAATTGTGGCGTCTTCTGATGTGTGCGGGCATGTTTATTTCGTTTATTTTGTACAAGCAGGGAGGTAAAACGTATACGTATCGTACGTCAAAGCCTCATAGGGAGGAGTAAAACACGGTTGGATACACACAAGCGGTCCAACTGACACACGTCGCCGTGAATTCGTTATATTTTCGTAAAGAGGACACTTTTTCCGGCCGATCAGCAGGCTGCTCCTCGATACGAAAGTATCACGTATACCGGCAGCGAATCAGTGTACTCTTGTAAACGACTACATTTGTTCTATATAGACCTGCGTATATCGACATTGTTCAACACATTTTACAGAAGGGAATGTTCAGTGCCTCTGGTCTTCTCCCTATACGACCGCACACACTGAGACCAGCTAATCGTTATCGTCGTTAATGAAGAACAGAACGAGAACGAGCTGACGAAACGGACGAGTACGTGATGCCGCGTCTTGACGAAAGCTTCAAGGCTGTCGATTAAGATTAGACGAGATCGAGGACAGGGGGTGAGGATGTGGAATTCGAGGGAGAGCAAGTCTAACGTGTACTTCACAAGGTGTACGCTTCTTTTTCCGTTTTTCGCCGAGAAAGCCACCAAGTAAAAAGGAGTCAGCGACGTGAAGGAGAGTAGGCTGTTATGCGCGTGTGGCCATGACGTGCTCGAAACTTACGCGACTCGCGATCGTCATTGCGTGTGATATCGCGATCCGAAATGTTGCCTCTAAAGCACTTCATGCTCCCGATACGGAAAATCGCTTTCCTCAATTAAGAGATGTGGAGAAGACGGAGCTTGACGCGTGAAATCTCCCCCGCGCGACGTGCTTAACGGATTTCTGCGATTCGTTGCAGTTTCGTACTGTTTCGGAATCCGGATTAAAACTGTAAAATTGCATATATATCGTATCAACGGTGTACGGTGTGCATAGGACATGAAAAGAATTTTAAAGGGACACTGTATGACACTCTTCCTCCCCAAGACTCTTATTAAGTTGTTACCTAACTGAGCGAAAAGGTAATCACACACATTGTAAAAAGAAATAGAAGTTCGGAATATATTATAATGTAGCGCGTGAGAAAATTAAAACATCACGGATATAGAATTACCCAAGAGAGATACTGTCGAGTTTTTTCAGATAATTGAAAATTGTGCAAGTGCGCAGTTTTCCCTGAGATGAAACATCAGCTTAATTAATTTCAAACGAGGGGTAAACCGCTGAGGGCATTGCGGTGTACAGATTCGCGGCATTAACGGTCATTACCAGGCATTACTAGGCATTATTTGGGCCTTGCTGGGTCATTATAAAGATAAAGTAAGATAAAATAGGACAAAACAAGATAAATAAGATAAAGTAATGCCCGCTAAGCATTTAGTAGGCGTTGGCGTACATGATTTTGGTCAGCGGTTTACTCCTCGATTTCAAAGATAGAGATGCTCCCACCTACGCACATCAATTTCCCATAACTTGTCATTTGATACTTAGTGTTCACCTTTGTCGAATTTTTTTGTACACAAGGGGAATGATATACAAAAGATTCGAAAGGTCGTAATTAATATTGGAAATTTAAGAATGTAGCTTATAGTTACGGTGGACACAGACAGCGGCTATACATCAATTTAATGGTTGGATAACCCATCCTTTGTCTCCTTCCGACGTGCAGTATGCACACTTTATCGACTAATAAATTATGTTACAGCATCGACCAGGTACCTTTTCAATCTTCCTACGCGGTTTACCTGCTCTAATCAAAATTACGGTTTTGGCACTGTATTACAGTCTCTAGTTGAGAACTCTGCGATGAAATTAACGATTGTGCACTCGAAGTAATAATCAATATTACGCAACTAGGAAAGTAAAACTATAATTGATGCGGGTGCGTAGGGACTAATGTACAGATTCGTTCAAGGCATAAAAGGGATACGATGTTGCAATTGGCATATCTGAGAAGCAATACAGAAGGAAAAAGCGCAACAAGAACGGAAATGAGATAATTGCGTTTAACCGGATTTTATCTATATGCAGAAAATAACCACGTCAACGAGGAAGCGGTATTCCTTCACCCCGGAGGGGAGAAACGTCTTTGCATAATCTACATACAATTTGCAAGTGCGTCACGCGTTGTAAATCGAACCGCGGGTAATGTTTCGTTAATCATTCCCGAAGAAGCATCATGCATCACGAAGTTTTACGTTTCGACAGCAACGCAAGCATGAAGGGTAGCAAATAATGTGAATACACACCCAGATTCGGTGGCGGCCTGATTGTTATTGTTGCCGCTGTTGGCGGAATTATTGTTGGTGGAATTGGAATTCGCTTCCTCCATATGCGCGGTGTTCAGCAACGAACTCCAGTGCCTCATCATTTCCTCGCCCTGAGCTTCCAGCTCGGAAATTATAGTGGCGTCATCCAGCTCGTGCAACGCGGGATTTGAGTTTAATCTGAAAGAAAATGAGACAGATGATAATTTGATTCGAGAAAAAAAAAAGGATTAACGTCGGCCTTTCTTCTACATCCAAACTATTAAAATTGTATTGCTTAATGCTAACCGTTGCTGTTCCTCGTAGGAGCTCGCGTCGCTGCCGTCGTAATCTAACATTAAATCATCCGAGGCGATGGATTCGCAGGGCGATAAAGTATCTACACTTCCCGTTCGATGTAAACGCTGCCCGTGATGAGGACTGTTCATTACGCCCTTGACGTGTGCACCACCTGTAACGTAAGTCAGATACATTGTCAGTAACGAAATGTGCGTTTAAGCAAAAGGTTTAGAAATATATATATGTATTTGAAGTTTATTACAACAGTAATTATTAGAATTCAACAAGAACTGGTAACTCAGATCTGATACGACACGCAGTTGGAGATAAGAACTCCAGGAATAACATTGTACTCACTCTTAGAGCTCGGCTCGATCAGAGTCTGGCTATTCTCGGTGATGACTTGATCCCCTGTGGCGGACTGCGTTTCAACTCTCGCCCTCGAGTCGTCGTTGAAGATTAGTCCGGGCTGATCTGCAATCTCATCGTCGAAGAACTCTCTACCCTCGGACAAGCTGAGCGAGTTGGAGGCGTTCGTCGGCGTGCCCGGACCGTCGTCTTCGAGGGTGTTGTCCGAACGCTCGTGCGCGTGTTCCTCGTCCCTCTTCGAGGGCTTTCCATCCGACTGAGTGATGCTGGCGGTGGGACTGTCGAACAGGCTGTCGACCGGCGAGGTCTCGTCGTCTATCAAAGTCGTTGTGGTAGCGGCGGCGGCAGCGAATGCCGGGTCCTCGATGGTAAGCAGCACCGAGCGTAGAACGTTCTTCGACGCCGCGCCGGTTTTCGTGGCGGCGGTGATCGCCTGCGTGTGCTGGGCGATGATGGAATTGGAACGCTGGTACTCGTCGCTGGAGCTCAACGAGTACTCGTCCGCCATGGCTTCGCCGTGGCCGTACTCGGGATCGTCCGAGCTGGGCGGGCTGAAGTCCGATTTGATAGACGGGACCTTCTCCGTGCGCGATCGATCCTTGTAGGCCTTCTCCTCGCTCAGACAACCTTCGTCGTAGCCCTCCGAGGATGTGGTGGACATCGACGCGGTCGAATCGGTGTATCTATTGTCCTTGTTGACGATTCGCTGGTACTGCGTGGCCCGCTCTCGCACAAAGCCGGTGTTCAGATTCGCCGCGGTGCTGGCAAAGGACTTGGGCAGCGGTATCACCGAGATCTCCGTGACCGTGCTGTCGTCGTCGCGGACATCTCTTACGTCGAAACTCTTGCCGCTTACCACCATGCGTAGATTTCTCGGTCTGCCGACACCGCGTCTTCTCATGGCACCGTCGTCCATGTAATCCACCGACCTGATCCTATCGTTGTCCTCCGGTCCGGTCGGCTGGCTGCTGACGCCCGAGTCCTCGGTCACCGAGCCCTCCTTCGAACTGGACGAGCCCCCCTTCAACGTCGACGACGTGGATATCTTTCTGCTCTGATTCGCCGCGGTCTTGGCGATCTTGGAGTTGGAGTCACTCACCCGCACGGCGAACTGCGGTTGCGGCAGGTGACTGGTGTGCAGCGTGTACCTGCTGATGGGTTCCGGAATGCCTGAGACTCGTCTGTTTGCGTCCGCCTGTTGCGCCATTAAATTGCTGCCATAAGTCGCGTTGTTCGACAGCGATGGGCGAGGCTTCGCCGGTGCCGTCGGGCCGCACAGTTGCTGCGGCACGTGCGCAACGACTCTGTTCGGCTGTTGCTGCTTGACAAAGTAGTTGTCCGTTTGCTGCTGCTGCTGCTGTTGCTGCGGATATTGCTGCAGCTTCTCCTGATTATAGTGGCTGATGCTGTGGCTGTTGCAGATGTCGCCGACCTTGTTCGTGAACCTCGCCTGGGGTTGTCGATAGCCGAAACGGTTCGTCCTGACCCCGATCCCGCTCGAGTCCTTCTTCGGCGGCGCCAGCCGCGGCGTCGACCGGCCGGACGACGAATTATGAATCACGTTGCAGTTATCGTCGTCCAGCATCCGCCTGCGATCCTGCTCCGGGCCGGCCGACTTCGATCGTGGATGCAGCAGGCTCTTCTCGTTGTTGGTGCTGGTGACATAGTTGTTCGTTATCGGCATCGGGATCCCGCTGGCGGGCCGTCGCCGGAAGCCGAAAGACATCGCGGTGCCGCGCGTATGCGACGTGCCACGCCTCGACGAGCCCTGAAACGAGGAGTTTTCGTTAGCGCAGAGAGCCGAGAGTCGTCAGAAGTAGAATGTAAAAAAAATACAAGCGAAGAACGCAGAACACGATGAGAAAGAGACATTGCAGAAGAAAGAATTGAGCACGCATACACATTATTTTTATCAGAGGCTTTTTATAACATCTTTTTCGACACGAATCGCTTATTAGGAATGCAAGAGATCATTCACGGGTCTTCGATCGGTCCGTGGATCGCTATCGCATTTCTACGGTCGTCACGAACAAAGAGCACTTTCGTATCAAGATGTAAGAGCCGGAATTATCAGCGGCGTATCGTCCCTAGTCACGCATTAGCCGCGATTATATCCGTGGAGGAAGATCGATATCCCGTATAATTGAATTTCGACGAGCGGATTGTGAACTTGGCTTTCATCGCACATTATATGTCTCGGCCATCTGAGCACGATCTCGGCCCAATCATCCTTTTACTCTCGAGCCGTATCCCGTTTCTTTCGAGTGTCCACTCGGCGCCAAGTGCGCGTAGACGTCGCACGCTCGTAGGGTTTCAGGGGATTGTTCGACGAACCTTCTGCGTGGTGTCCGGCTGCAACAACATCAATCGATATTCGCCTGCGGATTATATAACGGCGCGGTGCCGATAGCGCGTCCCGCCGCGGACGAGGCTACCCGGAGCAACGTGCACGCGAGGAGCAACACCGCGTTGTCCATGATCGAGACGACTGAGAAGCCGCTCGCGAGAGGCTCAGCGCGCGGCAGCCGCAACCCCGTTTGAACTCCAGAAATAGCGTAACCGCGGCCGACAAATCTGGGAGCGCGCCCACGGGCTTGCGGCTCGCGAAGTGGCTCGGCGAAACCTCGACTCCGCCGCGCTCAACGCGCGGACGCACGGTTTCGCGACGGCCGTGAATCGACCGCGAGGACGTCGTCCCCTTGGATGATCGCGCGTGTGGTACACCCTGCGCGCTAGGCTACGACAAACGTACGAAATCGTCTTGCGTAGGCCGTGCCAGCGAGGATACGCGATTCAGATCCGGAGTCGAGTGCGGTCGGAGGTGCACCCTGTCTCGAGATCGCGATCTATTAATTCGTCTGGATAATCAAGAGTCATTTTTCAGAAACGAGAGAATCGGATTCACCGTGAAGCTACGGGGACTTGGACGAAACGACAGAAGAAGCACGCGATCGATGGCACGACACCCTGACGATGCCTACCGACGACAATCCCACCCGATCAGTCGCACGCAACACTGCCCGCGGCACCCTCGAGCAGGTTCTCCCTGAGAAGAGGAGGACGATCCGTAGGGGAAGGACGAGCTATTCTGCCTTACCGCAACGCCTGTGCCCTTCTCGTTCTCCAGCGAGTCGTCCTCGCACCTCGTGCTGCCGCACCGGTACTCCATGACGGCTGCTTCCGGGCCAATGTCAGCCGGTCGTCGATCGATCTCCCACGGGGATTGACGGCCGCTCGCCGTCGCTTCACGTCGCCATGCCCCGAATATATATTTTTATCCGGCGCGTGAGAAGGCTGGCAGAGAGCTCTCTTCGTACTCCGTTACATCGTAAGGATGGCATACGACGGTGAGGGAATGCGTGACACCGCACCGACGTCGCCCTCCGCCGCCGCCGCCGTCGCCGTCGTCGTCGTCGTCACAGTCACCCCCGCGTTTCACGCTCTTCCCTCGTCTCTCTCTCTCGCTCCTTCGCGACTTCGGCCTCGTCGTGCGAGACTCGGGCCGCGAAGGAAAGCGAACGCGGGGATCGATCCGGTCGTCTGCGCCGGCGTCGCGACGTCGACGTGCACACGGCGACGCGGCCGGGGGCTGATTTTGCGCCCGCGTCCCGGCTACCACCCGGTATACAGGGTGTTCCTCGAGAAGCGCGAGAGGTGTGTCCGATCAACCCGACTCTCGGAGGGGCCGGCCAGCATTTCCTCGGCCGGGCGCGCACCCCGACTCGACGGGGCCCGCATCTTGAGCGTCCAGAAACGATCCCTCCGATCCTTCGTCCCGCGCTCCTCCCGGCTTTCAGGGTTCCGTTGAAGACCAATCGATTTCACGTCCCGCGAAGAGAAGGTGTCTCTGTCACCGGTCGCCCTCGTTCAGGACGCACCCTGTATACACGGCTTGGATGATTCAACGTGTCCGAGTGTGCGTCGTCATCGCGGCGCGTCGCTATCGGCGAATGGAGCTCGCAGACCGATGATGATGATGATTACGCGAAACCGACGAAGCGCAGCGATTACCTTTGCGCGAACGGCTCTAATGAGGGCATCGGGAGGAATTGCGAGAATCACTTTAAGCCAGCGCAATCTCAATCGGGAAATGTTGATACGATAAACCGGACGATTTGATTGTGTAACGCTGAGTCCAGAGAAACTGCCGGTCTTACGACGAAACAAAGATGCAATCGGTGGGTAGATATGATAAGGGTTTACTAGTAAACTTGGATTTCGTCTTGTTATCGTCTCTTTTCTTTTTTCAAAATTAAGTTCTTTGTAATCGGTCTTGCTGATAAGGAAGACAAACCTTTGCGCCTCACGCGCGCGATAATGCCGCGAACAAAGGTGGCAGTGGCGACGTGCGAACCATTCGAATACGCATCGAGTTGGATGAGATTCGGCACGATTCGAACTTGAATTCGCTGAAGCGAAGCGGATCCATTCGAGAATGTTGAAAATGTCCAAGTGGTTCGAATACGAATCATACATTCCCATCGAAATATTCTCCCATTATCTACACTGGGAAAAATTTTGATCGGCTAAACCATTTAAATAGTGTTTCCGATGGTTAATTTTTCCGATGAAATGATGGATACATCCGATGAAATTTGATTGAAAAATTGACCACATTTTTCATCGGATATACAATTTAATCGGACATTTACCTCAGTGTACGTGTTAAAATTCGATCTATAATGATTATATTGTTAATTAAAAGTTACATTTCAGCTGTCCGACTCGACTTAATTTGATTTGCAAAATCTTGCCGATTCGAATTTGAAAAGGGGAACGAAGTTCGATTCGACATCTCTAGCAGGCGTCCAGGCGATCGGGATGATACGAGCGGACTTCCTCGTCGTCCACGTCGCTCGTCGACGCAACTCTCGCGCGCACTACGTTCGTGTGCAACCGTTTCACCGGAGGAAAGGAGGCGCTTCCGCTCTGGACGCAGACATCTCGGGGAGATCTCCGGCTCGGAAACGCCAGCCTCTAACGAGAGGACATCAGGGGGGAACAATGGAAAGAAGCGGCGTTCGATCCGGCGTGTGATCACGCCGTGCGAATCGGCACGGCCGCGGCGCGGGAGGACGAGGCGGCGCGGCGAGAGACAATGGGGAGAGAAAAGACGAGAGTTCTCTCTCCGCGATTTCTCCTTCTTCGCACCTGAACCGTGCACACGCCGAGTGTTCTCTCCGGCATCTCTTATCCAGCCTCCCCGGCTTCCGGCGCGGGGCTGCCGTGGAAGCGGCACGCGTGACGCCGAACAATGGAAAGCAACGTCGTCGTCGTCGTCGTCGGCCGAAACGAGATCGGTCGCGTGAATCGCGGCGTATCTCCCGAGCGGGCGCAAAAGTTCTCATAATTAAGGGGCACGAGGGTTCTGTTAAGAGGACGAGGCTTCAACTCGAACTCAGAGGCGGAATCGCGCCGCTCGCGAAAGCCGGCGATGATTCATGAATGAAACATCAGCGGACGATTCGCGTGCGCGAAGACTCGCGAAACTCGAATTGAACGCTGAAACTCGCGCAGATTAGCACCCATCGTCCTCCTGGACGATCGTCTTATTTCAAAGACGCTAACAATTCTTTTTCCACTATACGCGCTTTTCTTGCACACTGAGAAAAATATCCGATTAAATACAATCGGATAATCCAATTACATAATAACAAACAGATATATCTGATAAAGTTAATCGGAAACACTACTTCATTGGTTTAGCCGATAGAAAATTTTTCTCAGTGTACAAAATTATGTTTATATCAGAGTTGGGAAAGTTACTTTATAAAAGTATCTAGTTGCAGTGGAGGTTTAAAAAGTATATAAAGTAACTCTTAATGCAAATATTAAGTTACTAGTTATCGAAAAAATGTAACTGAGTTGAGTTACAGTTACAGATGGAGAGAAAGTAACGGAGTTAAGTTATAGAGTTGCCAAAAAGAAGTAACTGTAACTTCGTTACAAGGAACGGAGTTACTTCCCAACCCTGGTTTACACTACCTCAGTGCATCAACACTGGACAAGACGGTGCGAGTCCAGGCAACGGTAATCACTATTATAGCGGCGTTTCATCACATCACGTCCGTTCGGAAGATAATTAATTCGTGCATGAGAAAGTTAACGCGAGCCGCGAAAGTGGTTAGCATAACTTACAGGATACATCGAGATACGTTCGACAGTCGAACTTTTCTTAGATTAATCGTTAGAGCAGGCATTCGAGCGTGCGAGCGATTACGCGGCGCGCTTATCCGCAGATCACGTATCGAAAGTGTAGACTTGAATAAGGAAGGGTCGACGATAGCAATTGTAATATCGGTTATTGTCGAAACTGCCCGAGCATTTCGACCCGACCGGCGCTCTCAGATGTGCACGCCGAACAATAGCGAGACTTGTAGCGAAAGGGTCAGAGCGCAAAGCAACGTAACTCGTCGTCTACAATGCATGGAGTCAGCCTGGTGTATGGAGTAGGAGTAAGGAAATAAATCAATTTTATATCTTACTCCTACTTCAGCTCCTGCGCTTACTCTCGGCAAATCAGTACGCTATCGGCCAGTGTTACAAATATATTAAAAATTATGCCTGCACCGAGAGACCCATTTTGTTCTTCCTTCTAATCTCTTTCTTCTTTCTGTCCAAAGTTCCGCCAACTTTATTACACCCCTTCTTTCTCTGCCTCCAAGTTCTCATTCCGAGCGTCATTTTTATGAAGAGAAACGGGACGCCCGGCGCCGCGAATCATCGTCTATTCGCGGGTGAAGCGCGATCCCGTTGCGGGTGGAATCGCGTTTGAGAAAGGGCGTTGAACCTCGACGTGGCCTTCAGCCTAGCCGCCCGCGCGATCAGCTGGATTCTCCGCTACGCGCCGCGCGTATGTACATCCGAGCACACACGCGATTCTCGGCGTACGTACAACGTATGTATAACGTGAGCCCTCGTGGATATTGCGTAAATGCAATAACGGCAGAAGCCAGGGACACGCTCGATGTCCACGGCGAACGCGGACCTTGAAGTTCAACGTCCATCGGCGGGTATAGTCGACGTTTCTATCACCTGGCCGCGGCTCTACGACGGCATAGAGACAGTGGAGCTCACCTGTTTCTGGGCCTTGTCCATGACACGGTACGAGGACGAGTTGTGATGACCGGATGCTGCGACGACGGCGCCCGCCTTACGAGACACGCATTGCCCCATATAGATCCGCCAACCTTGTCCCGGCACCGAACGCTGCTCACACGAGAATATTTAATTAGTAAGAGTACAAATGCGAGATGCGCGTTCGTGCGCTTACGCTAATTTGTTAGAGCCGTGTTCAGGAGAGAGCGCGCAGAGTCGAAGACAGAAGACCAAGGTGCACTCGTGTAAATTAGTAGGCGAGAGCTTTTCCGTTAACAAGCTATTACACGCCCGCATGCCGTCGACACGTAGAGCGGAAGGAGTTAAACTATGCGTGTAACAGTCCTCATCCCAGTCCCGCGCACCTGCCTGCCCATTCAGCCAACCTTCGTTAATATTTCACGTCGCGGTCGACTGGTCGTCGCGCGGAATCCTCGTTCGATGGAATCGAACGAGGCGAAGATCATCGAGCGAAAAGAAAGTGCAGGCGGCGGGGGGGACATGCAGCCGAGGTACCAAGAACTAGACAAAGTACCGCCACCAGAAGCACCGTGTAAGTCCGGGAAAAGTTCCGCGCTGATCGATACGTGAAAAGCCTATTTCTCGGGCGGGAGGAGAAAATGCGCGATTTAACCGGTCGAGGTATGTCGAGGCACATCGTCCGTGATTACCTTTCGCGTTACGGCACCGGTTCTCGATCTCGCGGGTCACGAACTCGAACTCGCGTCCCCATTAGATGCGCCAGTGCTCGGTGAGAACATCAACGTGGAATCGACGTCGACGCGGTTTCGACCCCATTCACGTCGAGTCGACGTTAGTGCTCTCTCACTACACCGAGAAAAATGTCCGATTAAGTATAATCGGATAATCCAATTACATAACAACAAGCGGATATATCCGATTAAATTCCTGGGTTGGGAAGTAACTCCGTTCCTTGTAACGAAGTTACAGTTACTTCTTTTTGGCAGCTCTAACTTAACTCCGTTACTTTCTCTCCATCTGTAACTGTAACTCAACTCAGTCACATTTTTTTCGATAACTAGTAATTTAATAGTTACATTAAGTCGAGTTACTCTATACGTATATTTTTTATACCTCCATAGATTGCACCAGGCCTTGCATTTGCGCATAAACGCCTTTATCGACACTTTGCGATTCAAATGCAGACTTGATATTTTTGTTTTACATTGCAAGAAAGTAACTGCAAAGTAACGATTCGTTCCTTTTCGAGTAACTGTAACGCGTTACTTTTCAGAACTGGTAACTCGTAACTGTAACCAGTTACATTTTTAGCAAAAAGACTGTAACTGTAACTGGATACTTTTATAAAGTGACTTTCCCAACTAATTGGATTATCCGATTATATTTAATCGGTCATTTTTCTCACTGTAGGTGTTGCGTTGTAGTGTTTCCTCGCCAAGAGGTGACATCAACAGCGGGGGAGAAAGAAATGAATGAATGTAAAGGGCGCTTTTCGGCACTGAAGGGATCCTCGTAAGAATATTTTATTCAAGAGGACAGCCGGATGGAGGTGTGTTTGAAATGGAAGGGAGACGGTTCAATAAAGTATCTCATTCCTCCGATGGGATTACCCAGCTACCGAGAATATCGATGTAAATCCATAAAGGGACGCGATCGCTAAATTCGGAAAATAGGGCGCAGATTTTACAGGGTCTCTCGAGCGTCGCTCTCCTCGAAAATTCGGCACGGATCGAACGGAAATGGGTGTTGACCCACAAGCGCGGGACGTGATAGCGATGACTCGCTAAACTTTTCAGCTCTCGCGAGATGAATACCAGGGAAATATATTTACCGTTGCGTCAATAATTCTTTTAATTTAAATTGAATTTTAAACGAATGTAAAAAAAATTTAAAAATGATTCATTTTTAATGCAAACATGTCGAGGGAGATTAGCTGTACTTATAGTTAGCTTTCGTCGCGCGTGGACGGTTCCTTGAGATAGCGAACACGTTCCGGCATCGCTGAAACCTGTCGGCTTTTTTTTAAAAAAAAAGAACGTGTAAAAACCGCAGGAAGCGCCCGAGGAATTTTATTCGAAATGCATCGCATAGATGGTGAAAGGTGACCGGCTACGATCTCCAAATGTAGGACGATAAATGGCACTGGCCCGATTTGTCGTAGAGAGCATTGCGGATTACATTAGCTCGCGTTGTCGCGCACGTCGGAATCGCCGAAGTAAAGGAGGAGAATTCTGATAACTCCAAGACTTGCTCGAAGGGTTCCATAGATACGGATGCGTCGAAATTGAAATAGCGAACGTTAAAATATTGAGCGAATCAATCGGTAACGTGGCGAAAAATCCAAGTCCCCGTTAATCTCCGCGAGCAAAGCTGGAAATTATCCTCGACGCAGCTCTTTGCGGGGAGAGATTTCTCTCCACACTCTCTAAAAGTCAATCGGTGGATTATCACGGAAAACAGTGAATGTTCACTGGTTCGCAGTTACAATCCACTGATTGACTTTCAGAGAGTAGACATGTTAACCATAGACTGCTTACCCAGCGCGAAATGACTCGTCGATCGTTGTCGAAACGATGTCGGCATCAACACCGTCAACTTGACGTCGATCGGACATCAGTTCGAAGGCGTCAATATTGATCGACGAGTCATTTCTCACTGGGTATGAGCGGTAGAATCCTCCTGAGGGGAAAGTATAGTATGGATTTATTTGGTGTCTATCTTCCTCTAATGGGCGTGAGCCACGAGAGTGAGTCAGGGGAAGATAGGCCATCCAAATAAATTCATACTATCCTTTTCCCTCCGGAGGATGCCCCCACTTAGGGCTCCACTGCCTCTTGAGCAGTCTATGATTGATATGTCTACGTTTCTCTCCGGATGAGAAGAGTATCGAGACCTACTGTTCCGTACGTGGGTCCCGGAAATTTCTGTCTTCAGCTTCGGCGAGATTTTCGGCGGCGACCCGATGACTCGGAGCTCGATGATTTAAACTTATTCTACAATGGACGCAAGACGCTAAGCCGCAACGCAAGAAACAGGCCAAGGACAGTTGATCATTCTTCTCAGATTTGACTGTGATTTCTTGCGTTGCGGCTTAGGCCCGGTTTCAACGTCGCTTAACTTTAGGCCTAGCTTAACTCGTTCTTTGTCTCTTTTCGACTGTTACTTCAGAAAGAGACAAACGTGAATTAAACTGAGATTAAAGTTAAGCGACGTTTGGTGAAACCGGGCCTTAGCGTCTTGCGTTTTGCGCCCATTGTAGAATAATCTGTACCGTACGAGCGACGGGCGAGCGATCGCGTCCGCATCGCGGGGCCTCTCGCCGCCGCTGCGTCGCAAACGTGTGGAATCTGACCTTTCTTGCCGCGGCGTTCGGCTCTCGCGCGAATTCTCCTCTTACCGTTAGCGCGAAACGCTAGCGGCTCACCACGCGGCAACGAAGGTGCGGGCAAAACTCCCCCGTGATCGACGCGACGTTTTCACCACGTTGTCTCCTCTCGCAGGGGTGCACAAACGATCGTCGCGAAAGAAAGGTCGCGGGAGGACTTGCGCGATACACAAACGGAACGATAGCTCGACAGGTCGTTTACTGCGCGTTGTTCGCCGATTCTTCCGACTCGTAAACATGGTCTCGTGGAGAAACGCGGGACTAATCGTTATCCGTTGTATGTCGGACGAATATTTCCTAGGATACGTCCGGCATACTAAGACTCGCATGAAAATGCTAAATATTCAAGACGTTCTACATACTCGAGTACAATTGGACGTCCTACCGTGGTCGTTACGTCGGATGGACGTGCCTTCGAACGCAGTTCTCCGAGTGACGTCCCGAGACGGATGTCAAACCTCCGTGTTTAATTTAATATCGACGACGTAATATTTATTATTACACCCTCAGAAAGGATTTCTGTTACCGAGACAAAAACTGTTTTTGACGCACACTTACATTTCTCGCAACCTCACTTAGTACAAAAATAAGACTGTATCAAAATGAAATCAGTAATTCTTATTCTCCTCTATCGAATTAAAACAGACGCGACCTGCTATATTGAGACACGAGTAACTTATATTATTCTTGCGTTAAGAATAAATTCCCCCCCCCCCCCCATCTTGCGACGCACGGAGTTGGCGCCGCGATATTCGACCAAAAGACGATACGTACTAGTTTCTTCTAGGTTTTAGAATTTTTCATTTGAGATTAAAATATTCCTTTCTCTATAACAAATATGATTGACGCTAAATCGATCCTATTTTATGATACATTCAAGTGTAATTGGATCCGGAAATTTTTCCTGTGGCTGTAAATCCCTTGAAAAGGACCACAATCCGCGTGGCCGAAACGTCGGAATTAAACAAACGAACCATCTGCCAGCCTAGTGTCGTCCAACAATTCTTTTTATCGAATCAGTCGGATGTATTCGACTTATTCGAACTGAACATGTCCACAAGTGGAACGTGTGGATCTTTTATACGTTTCCTAAACATAGGACATTAGACGCATTCAAGAAATATGTATAAAACGTACGTGAACCACCACGTGCTACTATTAGGATCCTTCAATTCTAGACCCTGGAATCTACGTGAGAATTTTTCTCGGGGCCGAGAATCCTTTCTCGATCTCGCGAGTAGCTCCCTTCGGGTTTTCGAGCTTCAACTTCATCCTGTCGCGAACGAAACAGTATTCTCCGTCGGGGGTAAGAGAAGCGGAAGAAGACGGATTGCGAGAAGAAGTTAGAAACAGAGAGCGAGAGGTTGTTAGTAGCGCGTAGAAAATAACGTGCATGCGCCTCTCCCGTGGATTATTACAAGCACATTCCCTGGCTGGTTGTACGCGAGCGCGTCTCCGCGATTTCCTTACTCACAGAAACGGAAATCCCTGCGGTTCTATGCCTGGCCTGCCGTAGAGTAATCTCGAGTACACTGAAAACAAATCAAGTCGTCCACCTTCAGCGCGGGGGTCACAGAACTCGCGCCGCCTCTCAGTCTCGCGCTGCGCTCCACCGCGGTGCGGATCTTATCGTCGAGGGTTGCTTTCGTTCGAGCCGCAGCGTGACGTGCCGTCCGCGATGGACGATCCGATAACGCGCGACGAGACGGACGAGCGTCTTATCTCTCGTTATCAATTATCAGGAGCGGCATCCGTCAAGGGCGCCTCGACGGCTCCGTGACGTAACGCGCCCCGTTCAACGTACGCGGTTGTGCGACGCGGATCAATTCGCGCGGCCTGTCGCTTCGAAAGCCCGCGGGCAATTTGTTCCCCTAATTGTTTTTTGTTTCGTTTTTAAAGGAGTGTTTTAACAAGTTTCTCGATTGTTTGACACTGTAGCAAAACAGCTTCGGTGTGTTCTTGAGCATATCTGGCATTTTTAATAATATACAGAAAATTGAATTGCGAAAAATATTACCTCGGCCAGGGTTTGAACCCTGGACCACCCTTGCTCTCTAGGCGGGCGTCTCGTCAATTGGACCGTAGCTAAACTTCTCCCGATAGTTTCCGCCCCCGGCTAACTCTCTAGAATTTTTGGGGTGAAGACACCGAAGGGGAACACGCACTCTTCGAGGCCCGGTTTCACCAACGCCGTTTATTGTTAGCTTAACTCGTTCTTTGTCTCTTTCCAACTGTTACTTTAGAAAGAGACAAGCACGAATTGAACCAAGAGGCTTGCTTTCCGGTTCCTACACCGGTGAACTAGTGCAATAAGTGAGAGTAAGGCCGGTATTCATAGTCAGATCTTATATTCAAGACCGTCTTAAGATCATCTTTAGATACTCCGTAGCCAATGAAATGTTCCATACAGCATCTTTAGATAAATTCAAGACGGTCTTGGATAGAAGATCCGACTATGAATACCGACCTAAGACAGGCAGAGTTTTTCCTCATTCTAGCTCACTGCACTGGTTCGCCAGTGCAGGAACAGAAAACAAACCTGGGATTAAAGTCGAGCGACGTTTGGTGTAACCGGGCCCAGCGCCCGCTTCCACCAACGCGGTTTACCTTCGATCCCGATTCAACTTACTTCGTATCCTCCTCTAGTTTTACGAATTGAAAAGAAAAGACGAAGTAATTCAACCGCGGAGACTAAAGTCAATCTGCATCGGTGGAAACGGGCATTAAGAGACAGGGAATCGATTAACCTTCGGTCGACGTTCGCGAAACTGGCCCGTACAGGGTGAATGTTTCGCTCCAAAAGCTCTAGAGAGAAGGTTAAGGGCCACCCCGCGCGATCGACGCGCAAGGGGTGCCCGTCGACGGGAGGGGGGGGGGGGGTCGTCGTCGTCGACGATCCTTACCTCTTTCGCAGCTGAATCTCCCGGGTGAGTCGCGCGGATACGTGGTACACATCGTAGGGACTGGGCACGGGGTAGGGGAGGAGCACCTACGAGCAGCGACGCACGAGCGGGCGTGCGTGCATGTCACACCGCGCGATTCGCACGATTCGCCTCGGACGGAACTTGACGGCTGTCCCCGGCGCTCTCCGTGTTGCAGCGAGGGGGGGGGGGGGAGTTGAGACGTCGACGACGGCTGGTGCCGTTCGTCCCGTGAGCGAGCAGGTATTTGCGATGGATGCGGCACGCTGCGCCACGCTGCTCCTCGCCGTCGTGAATGTCGTGATGTCAAAAACGTTCGCCACCGCGGATCCGCGCACCTTTCGCGCGAGCGATCACCTAGCGAGTGTGCGGCGCGGAATCGTGAGTGGACTGTCGAGCCGCACCACCTGTCATTCGGATTCGATAGCACGGAACATGCGTGGTGCGACGTCATCCCGCTCCCGCTCCCGCCGTCGCGGCGAATCGGCTCGCGACCCGCGAAGGAGCACGGAGTGCAGTAGAGTGCAAAGAGAAAGTGACGCTCTCGAGTGTGCCGTCATCTTGGTACCCACTGCCCGTGGCGGTGAGCGCTCAGTGTAATTGGTTAATACTTTTAGATCCAGCCAATCATGTTAAGTAGCGCTCGCTCAATGATTACTTAACATGATTGGCTGGATCTAAAAGCGTTAACCAATAGCCACGTTCTTTCTCTACGTGAACCTCTACCCCCACTCTACATATACTTTGTCTATGGTCCAAGTATTCCTGGATCCATGCTGGACACCGTCGGCCTAACCTCACTTCGAGGTTACGTAAAAGCGCCTTGCGTTAGCCTGAATTACGGTAAGGATGGCGTCGCTGGACGTCGGCAGTGCGGAGGAGGACGATCAGTCCAAGGCGGTGGTGCTGTTCGGCCGTGACATCAGGAAGATTCCCTGCTTCAAGCAGAGCATGCTGTACGGCATCTACGGCGGCGTCGCGGCCGGCCTGGCCACCTTCATGTTCACGAGCCGCGCGAGGCTGTCGACGAACGTCGCCATGGGCTCCTACATGAGCGTCGTCCTGGTCTATTGGTGCTGCTGTCGGTACAACTACGTCGTGCAGAAGAACGCCCTGCAGGACCTGCAGACCATCGTCCGGCAGACGTCGGCAAGCAGCTTGGAGGAGGTCAAGGGGGTCGTTCCCGAGAATCCGAAAGTCGCGTAGAAACCGCTCCGCTTTCCGGGCGCTTTCGAAGTGACGCGCGACGACGAGTACATTGTACGCGGACACGCTGCGACCGTAGCACAATGTGATATAAATAAGATTATTGTATTATATTGATGTAAAATGCGCGTAAAGGGACGCCTGACGAATGCCTGAGTTTTACTTAATTTTCTTTCAACTGTTGTGTAACGTTTACACGGTTGACATCTACGAGGATTCGATTGTATATATGGTATACGTGCAGTAAAATATAGTAGTTTTCTTAAACGCCGAAAGACACAAATTTCAAAGTTACATAGTTGTAATTTTGATAACTTATTGTATGACTGCACTGCTGCATTATATTAAACTCGAACTGATTTATAACGTTAAAAAATTATTTTCGAACGATGTACTTGATGCGATACATGATGGGCGCGTTTAGCAGAGAAAGCTGCTTTGCAACTGTAGTAAAACTCTTTAATCTGATTGGAGTATGTTCCTAATTATTGCAGAATCTAAGAGCACACTCCGCTCGAATTTACAAATTTTACAACTATTGGAAAACAATGTTTTTCTGCTGAACGCAATCGTTGATAAGGAACGAAACTGGTACGAGACATCTTTGCGCCCTTTAGTAACAAAAGATGTTTCTTTTACGGCATATGAAATGTAAAGATAATTTTAATTAGTTATATTTAGTATATTGATACTAATGTTATTAGAGCAATTGCCATTTTTGCGACCCTGCAAATCTTTTATATGAGGCGAGTTCGCCACACCCTAGTCCCGGTACGAAATGCTGTATAATAAAATTGTTTTCCAAACGTATGTTTATGTCTTTGCACGTATTTTTACCTTCAATCTCCCCTTCGCACTCTGCAGGCGCGATCGCGTTAGGGCCTGAGCAGAATGGCTGTCTTGTACTCTTAAGACAATGTTTTATGTTTTTAAGCCTTTGTCTTGAGGTAACGCACAATGACTGTCTTGTGTCTTAAGAGTACAAGGCAGCCGTTCTGCTCGAGCCCTTAGGCTGACGGCAGAGAACGATCCGTAAGCACTTAAGGCTGTCTTAAGTCGTAGACGTAAAGCAAGGCAGAGACTCTTGTAAAGATCTCTTTTATATACGACTTAAGTCTTTCTCTGCCTTGCCTTACGTCTACGACTTGAGACAGTCTTAAGAGCTTA
>NW_011967186.1:763799-804642 GCF_000949405.1 Vollenhovia emeryi
TTCCAGCTTACTCCATGTATTGTAGACCAGCCTTTACAGATCGTTCTCTGCCAACAGCTTACAAAAATCTCGGCGATCGCATTAACCGAACGTCACTGAAGCTGCTTCTTGCATTTCAATTCGATTTTACACGATGCGCGATTTTTCACGAGTTAGAAAAATCCCCGCGATCGCGTAAAGACGACCCGTTCGACGAGAGATTCCACGCAATATATTTTAATTCGAATTTCTATAAGCTCCATAGCTGTTTACGTGCACAATGTAAATAATCTGTAAAGTGACCTCTCTGAGATTCTCGCGAATACGAGCCGAGTTCCTACAGCGGCACAGTGTGTTCTCGGGGCTCGTGATTGGAACGTGGCGTGCGGCACTGCGTAAAGAAAATGCGCGGATTTAATAGAACGGACGTTTCGATTCAACAAAAATTCTGTGCGCAATAAGAGACGGAAGCGGGCGAGTTGCGGATCTAGTGGCGATAATGTCGAACGACACGAGCGACGATGAAACCGGCCTGCAACCGCCACGGGTGTTCGTCAGCACGACATCTCACAGCCGCAGTAATTCTTGTACACGTAAGGATAACAGAAACTTTGTACCAACCCCCGGGACTACAAGTATACGCGAGCAGAAGTCTGGATCTCTTAGATTCCATGCGATACTTGTATATACAGCTCTAATGAAGATATTTTCGGATAGAGTTTTTTTTCCAGGCGAAGACAATTGCCTTTTGTAAAATTGTTGTAAGATCAAATCGAAATCTGCTTGTTAAGCTGCAAAGCACGAGAGAATAATCGATAGAGCAATTCTCAAGAATGCTAGCAGCCTGTAATCTTCGTCGAATCTCTATTTTGCAATCTGGATACAATTCCGTAAGGCTGATGGTAGAGGACGATCCGTAAACGCTTAAGTCTGTCTTAGTCATAGACGTATGGCAAGGCAGATAAAGATTTAAGTCGTGAAAGTCTGTTGTACATACGACTACCAAAAGACAGACTTGAGCGTTCATGGATCGTTCTCTGCCATCAGCCTAACGAGTGTCCTCAAAGTTTTGCGCAGCCCGATCAGTCCCTCCTCCTCCGTTTCGAGCTCCGTGGTATTTGGACAAATCCCCGAGGAGGTGCTCCGCGCCTGGGGTCAGCTGCCGGAGGCGATCCGCTTGGATCCGAGTTTGGCGGTCTTTCAAAGGGAGTACGATCGAATAGCGGAAACGAGGTGAACGAAATGAGCATAAAACATTTTTGTAAAGAAAATGATTGAAAAAAATCTCGAAAATTCTGAGAAAAATTTTCACTAGGGTCGGTATTCATAGTCGGATCAGATATTTGATTGGAATATTCTAAAATTAAGAATATTTGCACTCCAGAAGAATATTCATAGAACTATGTGTGCTATCTGGGAAAATGTCCCGCATAGCATCTTTGGATAAATTCAAGCCGGTCTTGAATATAAGATCCGACTATGAATACCGACGTCTAGGAATCGGAGGGGAAAGAAAAGAGTTTCTACGTAACGCGTTTCCAGGTCTCTCGACAATGTAAGAAGAGACTGCCTAGTTGTGAATATGTCTCTCGGAACACAGCCCGTGGTACCAAGCAGGTAAGCCACTCCGCAGTTTTTACTTTTACCCTACGGATTCGCGGAATGTTGCGGACGTAACGATCCCGGTATCCTCACAGCACGCAAAATCAGACCAACGTCGACGAAGACGGGCAGGATGTGCAAACGCAGGAGAAACAGAGGCCGTTTTGCCGCTACATGAAGTTAATCGTGCTCTCCTGCTGTTGGCTACTATTCACAGTAAGATACCGTCGCGCCGATGGCCCAATTAACGAATCTCATGTCCGTCCGTGTTGCAGACGATACTGATGTTTAAGAACGAGAGGGCCGAGACGATGCACCAGGTGTCTGTGTCCAGCAGAGAAAGCAAGAGTATCCTTCTAGTCGATCGGGTCAATTCAAACTGCGAACGCTCGTCTATTTTGAATTGCAATTCGGGAGAAGTGAAATTTCGTGAATCGTAAAATAATGTTCGGACACTCTTACCTCCTTAATGATACACAGATTACCAGATCAACGAGCGCGTTACCAGCAAGTTGATCAGCGTGACGATGGAAGGACCGTTGCTGCCGTTGGTCAAAAACAAGGAGTATTTACCTGCGAATTTATCCACGCACTATTTAATGGTATGGCTGCAGCTTCTGGCGGACGGGGAAACCACTTCGTGGCTCTCCTCTACCGAACTGGACAACTTGAAGGTGTCTACCTCTTTAAACGCGCGATCTGCGCAAAATTATTCCGCATACACTCGCGTTTGCATCGAAAGAACGCGAGACCAATCCTGAAACACAGAGAAAAGAAAAGAAATCAGTTAAATTGTTTTCCGTTATTTCAAGCATTCTCCCGCGATCCTTTCATAGACTTTTCGTAAACGTAATGTAAAGGAATCTTAATTATATTACATCGTATGCCGCGCGTACTTCTCCAAATAGCCAAATCTGTCGGAAACATTTGCTAACACTTTGCTTATATTGGGTGATTATGCTGCGACGTAAGCTACTGGTGCTTTATTTGCGATTGTTAGCTGCAGAACGTAAGTGACGTGTGGATCTTGCCGGTGCTGCCTGACAATTTGATGAACCTCTTCCCCGATCAGAGGCGCCAGAGGACTTTCCAAGTAAACGCCGACAGCGAGTGCGTTATCTCGTATTTTGAACTCAGACCTAACGAAAATAGATTTTGCAGAAAAGAAACGCCAGCAGAGATATCTCAAACGGAGTCTCCCCTGATGAAATGACACTATATTGCTTGTAGGACCCTGTCGCACAGCATAATGTTCATCAAGCTGCGCACGAGTTCCAAGTCCAGCCTCTCCTTTTCGATAGCTTACGATCTGTCGTCGATAAACGCCGACACCGGCATACCGTACGCCGCTTTCATCCTGATCGGCCTGTACATCCTCATCATTTTCGAGGTAAATCGATGCACGCGAATTAGGATGTGCTTACGCCCGTTGATTCCTAAATGTCTCGTCATGTTCAACCGAATCAGGTCGTGCACAGAGCTCTGGCTGCCATGCTGGCGTCCACGATGTCCATCGCGATGCTGGCGGCTCTAAACGAGGTACGCACCACCCTTTTAACTTCCACGCTGGAATTTTTCCCAAGGGACAAATTTAAGAAGCGGCGCACCTTGTACTCTTTAGCGGCCGACCATGGACGAGCTGATCTCTTGGATAGACATCGACACGCTGCTGCTACTGTTCTCCATGATGGTGCTGGTCGCCATCATCGCCGAAACCGGGGTGTTCGACTGGCTGGCGGTCTACGCTTACAAAGTGAGAAAGACAGAAATCGGCACGTGTCTAAAGCGTAAGAGTCAAAGCCCCGTCTTACTCGCCAGTCATTTTCAGATCACCGCCGGGAGATTGTGGCCGTTGATAATGGCCCTCTGTTTCTTCACCGCGTTCCTGTCGTCGCTGCTGGACAACGTAACGACGGTGCTGCTGATGACCCCGGTAACCATTAGGTTGTGCGAAGTGATGGAGCTGAACCCCGTGCCGATCTTGACCGCTATGGTGGTTTATTCCAACATCGGGGGCGCCATGACGCCGGTCGGCGACCCACCGAACGTCATCATCGCCTCCAATCGGGACGTTAAGAACGCGGTAAGTTGAAGCCGCCTCGCTCGGGAATAAACGTCGGCCTGACGATCAATTTTATCCCTTCAGGAGGTAGACTTTGGCACGTTCTCGTTGCACATGAGCATCGGCGTGATACTGGTGTTGATCGTGGTCAGCGCGCAAGTCCGCTACATCTTTCGAGACGTCACGGTCCTCAGATTCGACGAGCCGCAGGACGTGCAGGTAAATCGTATGGCAGGCTAGAAAATGTAATATTAAATTATCATCTCGCGCGCACGACTGTCCAGGAATTGAGGCACACGATCGCTATTTGGCAACGAGCGGCGGCCAGCCTGTCCACTTACAGCAAGGACGAGAATCTGGTGAGGGAGACGTTGCTGAAGAAAGTGCAGCGTTTGTTGTCGCAGCTAAAGAAGAAGCTGATCACGGGGAGCGCGGCGCTAGAGAAGTACAAGACCACGCTCGAGGAGTTACAAGAAAAGGCAAGCCGGACGAACCCTCGTCCTTCGAGGACCGCGTCATTGCGCTGCGACTGGCAATTGCAGCGGCCTTTCGCGCATTTTTTTTTACGAGCGCGTTCTTTTCCAGTATCCAATCAGGGACAGGTGGTTGTTGGTGAAATCGGGATTCGTGCTGGCCTTCGTAATCACGCTCTTCTTCCTGCACAGTTTGCCTCATTTAAACCTGTCTCTGGGCTGGATCGCCCTGGTCGGCGTTCTGCTGCTTCTGATACTGGCCGACAGCGAGGACTTCGACGGCCTCATGGCGCGCGTCGAGTGGAGCACCTTGTTGTTCTTCGCGTCGCTGTTCATTCTCATGGAGGTAGCGTTCTCGGGAAAGCTCTGGAAAAATTCCTGCCAATTTTAACGCGGATTCCTCGGGACGGGGTCCTCTCGGACTGACGGAAACCCACCGGGAGGTTTAACATTAAAAACCAATTTCCGCAGGCACTCTCGCGTTTGGGCCTCATCTCGTGGATCGGCAAGAAAACCGAGGATTTCATTCTGTCGGTCAACGAGGAGTCGCGATTAGCGGTTGCTATTTTGCTGCTGCTCTGGGTGTCGGCCTTCGCCAGCTGCTTCGTCGACAACGTGCCGCTCGCCACCATGATGGTGAGGATCGCGTCGAATCTCGCCCACAACCGCGAGCTCGGTCTGCCCATGCAGCCCCTGGTGTGGGCGCTGACGTTCGGCGCCTGTATGGGAGGTAAGACATTTTTTAGATCCAACGATTGTGCTCGGGAGCTAAGTCAATCCGTAGCTGCGAAGTCCGCCACGAATGTAAAATCTGTCCTTCGAGCTTCGTACTGCCGTCGACCCGATTCGGTCCGCACGATCGCGTCGGATTAACGATATAATCCAAGGGCCATGCCTCGAAAACCGGCGCCTACAAGCCGCAACGCAGGGGCGCCAGTTTTTCCAGTATTCACATGGCTGAATAACAGTCTTGTTTAGCTGAACAGTTATGTTTTAAGGAAATGGAACTTTGATTGGAGCTACTGCCAACGTTGTTTGCATGGGTGTCGCGGAACAGCACGGCTACAGATTCAGTTTCATGCAGTTCTTCAAGTGAGTGAGACCGCGACGATCGCGGAGTTGCGCGTTAAATGGCCAGATGCGTCACCGCGTTTCACAGATCTTGCCGTTTTCCTGCCATTGAATGTCATAATTGAGTACTGAAGCACAAGATGTGTTGCAGGGTAGGATTTCCCATCATGCTAACGAGCACCATAACGATTATGGTGTATCTGATGATTGCCCACGTCGTCATCGGCTGGAACGGAAAGTGAATAAAGAGAACGTGTGGATGAGGGATCTGTTTTATGTACAAGGAACAATGGTACTTGTACTCGTCAATAATGTTTGTTATGTAATTTTTTGAAGAGCGGGATATCCATTACGCAACATTGCCGAGCGTAGTTCTGTAAAAAGTGTTATATAAGAGGGAACATGAATCGATGTGGACAAAGTTGTTGTTTTACACCGTCAATATTTCTACACACATTTGCAACTGCAAGGGAAAGAAATTTGTATAATAAAATCTTTGTAACACGGCCGAAAAGTTTGCATACAATTACGTGGCAAATATGCAGCGGAGAGGGAGAGAGAGAGAGGGGGGGGGGGAGGAAGAGATTGCTGAACAAGAATTTCAGTTCACAGGAAAACAGCTGTTTCAGACTCGAACAGTTTCGCTGTAAAATTACGTAAAATTAATCGAGTCATAATAATGTATTACAATTGTGAGTCTCGCTTGCAATGAATATCGTTTCCACCGCATCTTTTCAGTTGCTCGCCTTTAACGACAAAATATAATGATGATATAAATGCAAAAGTTTACAATTGGCGGGTCGTAATTGCAAAAAGGTTTAATGATCACATAAAATACACATACATGCTAGACAATTCGTTGAAATATTTTTATTAAAAATGAGGCTCTCTGGGAGAAGAGAAAAAGATCTCAATTCCAAAGATTGCTGCCTGGCGGATTTCGACAAAAAGAAATCAAATAACTTATCGCAAGCTTATATTCGTATACTCCTAATTATACATGACTAATTCAGCGTAATACAGTCGCATTCGAGTGAAACTGAAACGTCAAAAACTTATTTCTTACAAAAAAACAATATTCTACTAATTGACAGTAAATTATCGCGTGATGTATCGTTAACACGAAATTTGTTAAAACTTATTAAAATATAAGCGAGGGCATTACGAGTTTGCCAGACGCGTTTGCGTTCGGCAAACGACACCTGGAAACTGCGCGTGCACAATGTACGAAACAAAAATTTCGTACAAACGGTAAAAAAGGTTGCGTTTGCTGCAAAAATATTGTCGTATTTACAATGAATATAACACACTAGTAATGTCATGTTAAAACCGATGTTTACGCTTTACTGCAATCCTGTTATCTGTAAGTACTACAATTTCTGATGCGTCAAATTTCTCTTCCATTTGAGTAGAACTTTATTCTCACACGTGCACGGCAGAAAAAGCGACGTACTTTTATATAAATCGTACGTTTTGGAATTCGAAGCTTCGGTAATCTGCAAAAGTAAAATCTACAAATGAACGGTTTGCAATTCCGATTAAAATCATTTAGGCATTACTCAGAATGTTATCTGCAAGAATCGCCGGAACATTCCTTGAAAAATTAACACGTGAAATGAGTAGTCCCACAGGCATAACGAAGGAAATCGTCAGTTCGAGGAAAAACTTGTCTTAAACATGACTGGTCAATTTTCACTACACAGTTACAGAGATTATATTTGTATGAGTCTGATTTTATGCGATTATACAATGTTTTCGTCAAGTCATGCCTACGCTTCACCGAGATACGGAATCGTAAGAACAAAAATCTCCGTCCGCACTGCATCTGTTGTCGTAATCGCGAAAAAGAGATTGGTTCAAAGAACCGAACAAAATCCAGACACTTAGCGCAGTAAAGGCATTCTTCGAGCTCGCCTAACTACCTGAGATATCTTATATAGTTTTCAGTCGTTGAAACGCACAGATTCCTATATAACACTGCTGGACTAATTAATACTCGGATATACCGCCAGAAAACATACACGAGCGAAAGCTAGCTAACGAACTTTGTACCCCAGTTCAGGAATAAAACGCTCGAGATCCGATTAAAAAATTAATGATTTGGAGAAGAAGCCGTCACAATCGTATCTTTTAACGGAACGTTGGCTGTGCGGAAAATCCCTTAAAAAAGAAAACCCTCGGAATGATACAAAAATGGAGACGACAAAAAATGCAAAGGACACAACTGGGATGAGATATGTAATATCGCGTATATGTTTTTTCCGAGCGGTGTAGCAGTCTTATATATTCGATATTCTAACGGTACAAAATGAAAAAGAAACGCATACATCCACAGCAATGTAAGATAACGCCGAGAGCAAGACCTAAAAGCGTAGGCGGTGTTAAACGTTGCCCCGTTGTCCTTAATATTAAGTCGTTGATCTCCCGACGGTGATGTACAAAAAGATGGACAGGGAACAAGACGGTGTTACGTTCTAGGTATTGCCGACGGTGTTACCATCCCAAAGAAACGATGGAAGAAGCAAGTCCTTACATTAATTATTACAACAAACCATGCAGTATTAGTAGCACTTGTGGAATGCCTGTCACGAGATTGGTTTGCATATATGCCGAGGCGCGTATTAACAAGCGTATGATACTTCTGCTCTCTGGAAATACTTCATCGAGAAATAGCGACGCACGTATTTACACTTCTCGTAAGTGTGCGTGTACGCAAGGTATGACAGATCCTGTAAAGAGTAAGTACAAACTATCTAGCCACATTTATTCACCGGCGGATGAGGTAACTAGAGAGTGCGTTTAGATGGCAAATGTGTGCAGATAACAAATAAAGTGTAAAGTGTTCCTTAAAACCTAATAATGAGACTTAAAAGAATCCTCTCGAGATCTTAGTTATACACGATAGTGCGTCAGGAACAGAAGACCTGAATAATTGTTCTAGATTTGAAGATATCTGTGAAACGTGCACAGAATATATTTTTACTTTTTTCGTTCTCGAAGGGAATCTATTAAAGAATAATATTCTTACGCTCGAAATTCTTTATGAGATTCGCGACACGACCCGAGTTTTTCTGACATACTGATGTATTACCGAATAATTCGTATAATTTTAAATAACCTGCCTCTTCAAATCTAAAAATATTATTCAGTTGCACTATTTCTGGTGGATCGAGCAGTATATTCTTAAACGATATATAAAAATATTCGAGAATATGAAATGTGTATGTACAGTAGTTTCCATACAGATTAGCGATTAACGGCCTCCCTCATTCTCATATTTATTTACTAAAAAATTCTTAATTGAACTAAACATCATCAAATATGGGATGTAACATTCAACATATATTTGCTTTGCAAGAGTACGTTCAATGTTTCCACAATTTAACCCTTCACACTCAGATCTGTGTCATCAGATAAAGGATTAGCAAACATCAATGAAAGTTTTATTAAATTTAATTTTAATGAACATTACTGTCTTTTGACGAGACAAGTAAT
The DNA here is from genome assembly GCF_000949405.1 of Vollenhovia emeryi. Classification (NCBI taxonomy): domain Eukaryota; kingdom Metazoa; phylum Arthropoda; class Insecta; order Hymenoptera; family Formicidae; genus Vollenhovia; species Vollenhovia emeryi. The sequence goes on from NW_011967186.1 coordinate 772,482, forward strand.
AATTGACGTTAAATAATGATTACGCAGCAACAATTTTATAACGTAGTATCAATGAGTGAAAAGAGTTAAAGATGATGAAAAATCATTATGGCTGTGTACTTCTGTTTTGCTTTATAAGATTATTACGAATACAAGTAATATGCGTGTTTCCAAGTATCACTTACTATACTATATATCATCGACGCAAAAAACGTCCATTTTCAAAGACATTGCGTCATGAATTATTCTACTAATATCATCACGTACGAAATACACGCGTACACAAATTTTTTACGCAAATAACTTAACGTGCTCATAGATACGACGGAGAGAAAGAGAAAAATATATGATACATATCTACTTTAATTGATGAATAATGCAGCTTGAAACTTAACATCGTATTACACGCGCCATTGTATTTTTCATCAAAGATCTCGTTAAGAATCTTTCAAAATAGACATCCCTCGCGATTACAAAATACGTGTATTACACGCGCCATTGTATTTTTCATCAAAGATATCGTTAAGAATCTTTCAAAATAGACATTCCTCGCGATTACAAAATACGTGTAAAAAAAAACAATGAGGTGGAACGCAAAGCTGTACTTTACGAATTACAGATCATCTTGTATAAAACTATAAGATTCCATTCGAGTGATCCTTGTCCGGTGTGTGTAGTGCATTTGTAATAAACTCTGCAACGACATGTAGAAATTATGGCAATGTAACTTGTCACGTTGATAATTTGAGATGACTTTAACGGGTCGCCGTTTATAGTTTTCTAGATGAAGTATCCCACGTCCTATGTTTGCGTAATACATTCGGATATATATACAATTTATCTATGAAACGTAATCGATCGATGAATAACTGCCTCACACCCATCAAACAATTAAAACATCTCGATACGGACTTACAGGGGGACTGAAATATACGCGGCAATAGCTAATACTCATAAAAATGTTGTACTTTCTCGCGTATTGTGTCATGCTAACGAAAATAAAAACACGTCGATTAAAACAAGCGCAAGAGACATCTGAATAACAGGTAACGCCACAGAGTGCTTTACAACATATGCCCCTAATATATTATTGCTCTTTGCACCTCTCAAAATGTTCGAAACGTCGCTGTTTTTTTCCCCCTATTCTAAAAACTCGTGTAAAAGTCGCTTGATATCGAAACCCAACCAAGCCAACGACACAGCTTAGTAAAATATGCCTGTCTTCGAGTACGTAGAGTCGCTTCTAAATCATCTCAATTCGAATTAAAAACAAAACGGATCGCAACGCGCGATCATTCCCGATTCTCTCCTTTACCACAAGTTTCACGGATTTATGTCAAGACTTCGTAAAATAGTGATGCCTATACTATAGCGACTGTATATTGTCATTAAAAATATTATATTTTCACGTGGATATATTTGGCAAGCATGCACGTCGATGGAAGATCTTTTCTTTTCCTTTTCTTTTCTAAGTGACGACCAAATGAAAATCGATTGTGAGAGCTAATGACAACTACGAGAGGACGGCTCGCAGTCTTTTCCAACGTGCCTCCCATTGGGACTTGTTCCTGACAGGATTCCAATCGAACGCAAATCCGGGAGTACTGGCTGTACTTTTGTTTGAATAAGCAACGTTGCTGTGGCTAAAGTCTGAATTGAGATTGGCCAGGTTGACGGTACTTAAAATTCGCACGGCGGACGAGAGTCGAAGCTTACTGATTGGGGAGCTAAATACCAATTTGCGGCCTTGCTTACTGTTGTTGCCGATGTCTCCAATACTGCTACAATTATTACGATCGTTCTGTAATTGCTTTACTTTGCGGGAATACTCGGCGAGAAACAATTTCGCCATAGATCATTGTCGAAATGCCTGCGGCGATATGCCGTTCCCAGGAGTCACGTAGTCACCGATCATCAGGCTGGGATTCACTGGATAATGAGAAGTGTTGCCGAGGACCAGCGATTGCTGGAAAGTAACACCAAGCTGTAGCGCGAAAGTCACGCAAGCAGACGTATTGCTTTAGTTTCCGTCTCTCACGTAAATTTTATTACTAAATCTACAGCAAACTATATATTTTTTTATATTATATCTCTCTCACACACACACACGCACACGCACACCACTCTCGCGCGCGCATATTGTAACAATCTTTCAGCAGAACAATTATTTCATGCTTGTACGATTTTATCTAATTATTGTATTATTTTATATAAGATACATTTCTGTTTGCTTTGATAGCTCATTGTGAAAATGCAAATTGTCGAATTGTACTTACAGTGGCAGGAGACGTAAACATATTTGGAGTTATTCCACCGCCTATCAATTGTGCCGCTTGTGTACTTGTAGCCGTACCGCCCACGCGACCCCGTCCTGTACTCGAAATAGAACCCGGATGAATGTTTGGTTGTCCTCCTGTTACATACAAATTCGTACATTTCGTTTACACGTACGAATAAAAAGGGTAGAGTACAGTTTAAAAAATGTAACACAATACACCGACAGCATATCGAACTGCTTCAACTGAATTTTCACTGAATGAAAAAGAAAATTATTATTTAAGAGTGAAAATGATCTAGGAAGTAGTTGCGTGCTCAAAACATTACAATAAAAACATTTGATGCAAAACGAGTAGAAAATGTATTTATAAATTATTTAACAAAAAAAATATATATATACAAACCACGCCATTTTATATTCATAACGGCGGATATCGATAGAAAAAGATCAAAGTTTTTATTCTAATACTTCAGTTTATCGCCAATTCATTGTTACAGTAAATAACAGAATAACTTACATCTAAATGTTGGGAGGAAAAGAATACATAATTTAAAAAAAAGGGATATTAGAGAGTACAGTTAAATATTTATAAATCCGTACTACTAAAAACAAGTTTATTTACATGAGTTGTAGATTCTACAAAATATGTATAAATTAGAACAATTACAAGGAACTTTTTCTTCTTTGTACAAATATCTTCCATGATGCAGAATAATAAAATGTGTGTGTCCATTCCGTAAGTACTAGTACAATTAAAAGGTCCATAAATTGATAATTTGATATTTATAATTAATAATTAATCTGTAATTATAATAATATCAGCGTTGCAAACAGTCCAAAATGTTTTATATTCCTCGTGTTTCATCTGAATGTTGTATCAACTGCAATTGTTGTTATAATCCGCAGGAACTTTTAACTTCACCATTTAAATGTGTGTACAGAAAGAAAAAGTGTCTATGCTAAAAACATCTAATAACTTGAAATCATTCTCTTCAACAGTTACTACGTAAATAAGAGGTTTTAAAAATATTATAGATTTCTCATGCTAGTATTCTCGTTTAATTGTATGTTTACACGGAAGAAGCTTTTAATGTAGGTTTTAATGAAACAAAGTAAAAAAAAGAGAGTAAAACTTTGGCAAAAAAAAGAGTAGAACACTCTTATATGTTATTTAAAATGCATTATGGTAGATGATGTATTCGGTAGACTTAAAAAGGAAATATACTTATTTTGAGCAATACTGGAATTTAGGATGTCTCAAATTATAAATACGGTCATTTATTATCACTGAGAGAAACGTTTATAATTTTATATATTTGGATACTTTATGTTTTAAATATCGTTATATATCGAATACATAGAATGACGGGCCGAGATCATTTTATGACCACGTGGCCACCTTCCATACATTTTGCGACACAGAATTTCATAAATACGTTTTGCATGAAAATTAGACGTCGGATAATTAAAATCGCCGAGATGCACGATGCACGTGGCAAAAACGTTGATTATACAAATATTATATATTCCACATGGCGTAATTAATACATGTAATGATACACTGAGGAGTCAAACCAAACCTTACCTATTGCCAGCAAATTATTTGGATTTACTGTCGCGCTTGTATCCATCGAGACTTCCCCGAGACCGTTAACCGACATTCCATTGACCATGTTCACCGCCTGTCGAGCACCCTGCGCATCCAGAGTCGTCCAGTAGGACTCGCTAGGCGAAGTGTTGTTTAAACCAGGTGGCGGCTGCGCCGCCGCGCCTGTGTATCGGAAGTAAGGATTTTTCAAGTCTAAGGTGTTGTTACTGCTCTCCAGATTCGTTCCTTCGAGCTTCAGTTCTATTGTTACGTCGTAGGATTGTCTGAAACAAATGTAACATGTACACACACGAGATAATGGCAAACCGTTGAGAGATAAAAAATTTATAACCGAGTTAAATACCGAGGAGATTTAAACTGGAAACAGACACATGAATTCCCTCACCTTTTATTCGCTATAAGAATGACCTTTCCAGAGAGTAGCTGCCCGCTTTTACAAAACAATGGATTTTCCAATAAACAGCGTACTTGGTACCAGTGTGTTAGAGGTTCTGTAGGAGCAGTACTCAACCAAACTTGTTGCGTCGACCCGATAAACGCTACGTCGAACCAAAAAGCTAAACCGTGGCATGTACCGCTCTCCAGTATATGAAAATCGACATTTATTTCTAAAACAATTTGTTGAACGTTAGCAGCCTCTCGCATCATATATCATCAATATGATTATACGTTTCGCTCTTCCGTCCCATACCTATTTTATGTAAATCAGTCTCATCAGCTGTTTGGAAGTCTACTATGTGCCTTACAGATTTTGCCATACATATTCTAATATCAAAAGTATCGACAATCGGTTGTCTAAAATATTCTTTAATGGCGTTATTTCTCATGGCAGAGAGATCTACCCCGTGGAAACATGTCTGGTACCAAAAATTGGCCTTATTGAATTGTTCCATGTAAAGATTTTCATCGGAAAATGGCGCGATATGCAGATCACCTCTGGAGGGAAACATTCTTCCGCCTGTACACACGAAAACAACGATTAAGGAAAACGGAGGGGGGGAAAAAAAGAGGAGCGGCGTATGATTCTCCCCTCGAGACGTTTACCTGGACTTAACCACTTTTTCGCGTGTAGATAGGTCTCGAGCATTCGTTCATTGTACAACATGTATCCCATAGGCTCACTCACTATACAGTCCACGTTTTCGGGCAAATCGATCTCCTCTATCTTCCCGGCTATGACTATTATTTTATCTGATAAATTATTAGCTGCAACTAGAAGCTCGGCGTGATTCGCCATATTGCTCGCCTCCACGGCGTATACTTTCTTCGCGCCGGCTTGTATGGCGAAGAACGACAGTATCCCAGAACCAGCGCCCACGTCTAGTACAACTTTATCCTTAAAGTCAGACAGATTCCCGAGGATCGCTCGCTGGTACGTGCTGGTCCTAATGTAATCCTGCATCATGTTTTGCTGCTGCGAGAGATAGCCGTAAAACTGGAAATACTGCATCGCCGAGGACTCCTCCGTTCTTTCGTTGAACGCCGACACACCTTTCCCCATCTTGAGTTTTACTATGTGCGAGTGAAAATTGCGGAAATCTGCGAACGAAACGTACGCGTTAGAGCCGGGCTTCTTGCGGATATGATATCACATCACGCCTTTGTGGTCACCGTCGTGAGAGCTCACCTGTCTCGTTAGCAAATGTAATCAGTAAGCTATCTGTATCGAGCGTGAAAACATAACTTCGAGATGACACGCGAGAACACTCGGTACTGGGAGTCACTGGGAATTCCAAGAGAGTCGCCTTCTCCCTGCTGACATCTCCTGAAACGAACGTGATCGTGCTTTGTTACACACATTACAGAGGGTGCAAAGTGAGAGAGAAAAAAAAATGCAATACTGCCGACGGAAACTTCTCCGATTGGGGGTTTCAGGCGATCTTTCCGATGTGAAATATAACAGTGGCGTCGGTGCGTCGCGTAAACAATGGAACTCGATTGAAGCTGTCACCGACTGGCGACTCCTCAATGTCAGCCGCGACAAGTGAGGAGTAAAATATACGCATACGACTCGCCCGCACGGCGGTCGGGAGGCGCGCGCGATACGCGAGCGGGACAAAAAGAAGCCCGTGAGACGCGAATCGGGGGGGAGGGGGGGAAGGAGGGAAGGACGCGAATCGGTAGAGGATGACGTCGCGGTATCGACCGGCGATCGTCCGGGTTGGGTCCCCGCGGGGGCCGCGGCCGGGGCCCGGAGGAACCGGGGGGCGTGGGGAACCTCGGCGCGGCGCGACGCGAGTGTGGTTATGTTGTCCGGGTCGCGTGATCGATCAGCCGCGTCGCGCCGCGTCGGGCGACGGTTGCCGATGGGGGGTTCGCGGGCGAACACGGCGGGTGTACCGCCGCGGATTCGTACCTGAGACGAGCTCGACGCTGAGGCCCTGCGGGTCGTAATTGATATTGAGCGCGACCGGTTTGTTGTACTTCGGCGTGGACTGTCCATTGTTTGACAGACTCGAGACCGTCACCGCGCGAAACGTCTTCGCCATTTTTCGCTCTACCGCGTGCCACAGCGCTTCCCGACGCTGTTTCTCCTCCCTTTCCGTCTCTCTCTCTTCTCTCCCCCCCCCTTCCCCCGCTCGGTCGTTCCCTCTTTCTCGCTCCCTCTCCGCTCTCCCGCTCCGCTCTCCTACTCCTCCACTTCTGCCGGTGGCTCGTAACGCTGCACGTTACGCCGCCGCTCCTCTCTTCGCGCCTTCCGCACCACTCGCGTGAGAAACAACAAAAGCCGACGCCGTCGTTGCCGCGAGTATGTAACAACACCTCCGGAGAGAGAAGAGAGAGACCAACCAACCCCCGGCCAGGGCCGTCGTTGCGCTGCGCCGCTGCGAAATCGCGCCGATTCTCGCCGCTCCGCTCCGCTCCGCGCCCCGTCGTGCCCGGACGCCGCGAGGTGCCGCGAGAATTCGCTTACGGCGCCGCCGCCGCCGCCACCGCCTCCTCCGCCTCCTTCGCCGCCTCCACCCCGGGCTCACCGGATACAAAGACGTGCAAATTCTATCGCCGCGCGTTGCCGCCCCGCCACCATTTTCGCCGTTCAAACCGCGCGATTCCCGCCATTCGCCGTTAATCAGGATCGTAGTTAAACTCGGGCGTACGAGACGAACGTGCGGGAGATTGTTAACGACGTTTCGACTCGCTGCGCCGAGAAAGCTCCGTCCCAACGGCTGTTCTCCAACGACGCGCGCTCGCCCCGGAATAATTACGAGCGATCCGCATCTGTCCCACCCGAGGTTGTTCCCCGCCATAGTTTTAAACTTGGTTAAATTTCAACGCGACGTACTCGCTTATGTTTCTACAATCTGCCTCGCGACCCTAATGTAAAACGCGTAACATTCGCGAAACAGAATCGCTATTCCGCGCACGGAAATGCACGGGGAAACGAGAGACACGGGAACCCCGTGTAGAAAGATATCCGGAGTGACTACCGTCGTCAGTAATACATATTTATATTAATATAGATTTACTTCCATTGTTATATTTGGCGCAATCTGTTGATATCATTACTTTTGTAGAGAATAATGTATAAGGTTTGGGTACGTTCCTTCAAAAACGCCCTGTAATCCCCGAGGGGAAACAAATTATATTATTATTACTTTTGTAGAGAAGATATTTTTATAGAGGTAAAACTTTTGTAGAGAAGATACTTTTACAGAAAAGATAGAGTAACGAAATATTCGGTTGAATTGGAGCAGAAAGATAACCGGAGTGATTACTGTCTTCAGTTTACGGGCCGTCTATCGGAAGGAAAGTAAAAAGTCTTTTGGTCTACAGATTTTATAAGCCTTGAGAAATTTAGGGTCTGAGCAGAATGGCTGTCTCGTATTTTTATGTCACAAGACAGTTATTGTGCGTTACTTTAGTGACCATCTACAATAGAGATTTAAAACCTTAAGCCTTAAGAAATTGACTAATCACAGCCGCGTATTCTACTCATACTTGACCGTGATTGGTCAATTTCTTAAGGCTTAGATCATCTATTTAAATCATCTATTGTAGACTGGGACTCAAGGCAAAGATTTAAAGCATAAAATAAGCAGTAAAACTTAAAACTTAAGAGAAATGGCCAGTGGCTGTCGAGAACGCGAGCAGCCATTTTTAAACTTAAGCAATGCTGAAAATTCCGATTGGTTGAAATTCTTAAGTCTTAAGTCTCGCTGCTTAAGTTTTTTCGTGTGTTTCCAGCTTCAGAGCACGAAGCAACGTAATAGCTTACGACAAAGACGTAAACGTAAACGTAGATAGCGCACAAGCTTTGGTGTATGTCGTACTTAAATCCAATTACATATGACGTTACACCAAAGCTTGTGCGCCATCTACGTTTACGCTTACGTCTTTGTCGTAACATATTACGTTGCTTTGTGCTCTGACCCTTACTTCTGCTCGTACTTCTTACGCCAGGGCGTCAATTCTGCATCTTACAATACAGTAAAAATGCTAAAAGTGGGCGGTTTTATCCCTTTCCAAGGGGACAGTTAGAAAGACAAAGCTACTAACTTTTAGGCCTGGTGTCACCAAACGTCGCCCAACTTTAATCTTATTGTTAGTTAAATTCACGTTCGTCTCTTTCTAAAGTAACAGTTGGGAAGAGACAAAGAACAAATCAAACTAAGCTTAAAGTTAAACAACGTTGGTAAAACCGAGACTTAGCATTTTCACTTTAGTGCAAGATACAGAATTGACTCCCAAGTTTGCTTCCCTGTATTGTAGATGATCGTTCATTGATACCGTCGCGATACTTCGGTGCAAGGGCGGGCCGCGGACATGCAGCTCGCGGAATATAAAAGACGAATTCAATGCAACGATTATCTTGCCCGCCGCGGCGATAACAGCCGGGCGAATTGAGCGAGCCGTGCCGTTATCGTCGCATCCGCCTCGCATACTACATGCGTTGATAAGCGTCGAAAAGCGTTGGGGCTCGTGCACGCTCGACCGGTTAAAGCAACTTTCTAAACGCGGCCCGCTCGGGCCCGATTCGACGGCTCGTTAAAGCGGAGGCGTTTGAATCTCGGAGCAACTCGGGGTCCTCGCGACCGTTTAATCTGCTTAAGGCCCGAACACGCGAAAAAACTTGAGCGATAAAACTCAAGACTTAAGAGTTTCAACCAATCGGAATTTTCAGCATTGCTTAAGTTGCAAAATGGCTGCTTACGTTCTCGACAGTCATTGGTCATTTCCCTTAAGTCTTAAGTTTTACCGCTTAAGTTTTTTCGTGCGTTCGGGCCTTTGGGCTGATGGCAGAGAACGATCCGCAAACGCTTAATAATAAATCGTATACAATGGACTTTCACGACTTAAGTTTTTCTCTGCCTTGCCTTACGTCTACGACTGAGGCCCGGTTTCACCAACGTCGCTTAACTCTCAAGCTTAGTTTAATTCGTTCTTTGTCTCTTTCCAACTGTTACTTTAGCAAGAGACAAATATGACTTAAACTTATAAGGTTGAAGTTAAGCGACGTTTGGTGAAACCGGGTCTCAGGACCAGTTTCACAAACGTCGGTTAATTGTTAACCAGAGTTCAGTCAACTCCCTATCTTTTCTGTCTTATTGTCTAAGAAAAGACAGAGAATCGCTTAATCTTCGGTTAGCAGTTAACCGAAGATTAATCGATTCTCTGCCGTTTGTGAAACTGGCCCTCGAGCGTTTACGGATCGTTCTCTGCCATCAGCCTTAGAACGAGCGACGGTCCATATTCGACACGCCGATCTTCCGCCCGGGTATTCCCCCGAATGCTTTAAGCCCGATTCAGCCGATCTATAATTCGCGCCAGAACTAAGATTCTATTTATAATCTTATGCGCCCTGTGTAATGCAGAAGGTATTCGAGGGGTCGGAATGTGCGAGACGCGCGCACGTAGAAATACGATCTTTGAAAATGTATCAAAAACTATATACATGTCGTGTAAAATGTACATCGAGAGACGCGACAGCGCCTCGTGCCAGACATATTTTTCGTGAAGTATATCTTTCGTGCGAGAGACGCGCTGCAGCGTAGTTCCGTCAAATAAGCCTAATATTACATTTGTCGTACGACAAATTTTTCAAGCATATTGACTGGTTGCAGGATAGTAAAATTCTCGAGTATCTACAAATTTTCTATTCAGCAGCCAATCAACACGCTTGAAAAGTTTGTCGTACGACAAATGTAATACCAGCCTTAGCCTAATATTACATTTGTCGTACGATAAAATGTTCAAGCATGTTGATTCCAGGATAGTAAAGTTTTCGAGTATCTAGAAACATTCTATCCTGCAGTTAACATTCTTCAAAAATGTGTCGTACGACAAATGTAATACCGGCCTAGGAAGCTTCTCTCGAAATAAAACGTTGGCTCTTTCTAAATAGCCGATTGAAAGAGGGGAGAAGACAGAGTTTTCTGATTACAATGATGCGATGATAACAGCGACACAACTTTGCGGGGGAACCGATTTGAAACTTTCTATCTGCAGATCGCACACAGCTGCAACCACGCGTGGTCTGCTACGTCGTTTTCATCCTTTTCCTTTTCTTGCCTCCGTAGATTTTTTTCCATAACGCGAGAATCGTGCTTTTCTCGTTGTTCCTTCCCTTCATCGTCGCGATTTTTAAAGCAAAATGCAATCCTCGCATTGGACCCTTTTCGGATGAAACTTTTGCAGCTACACTTGTGATGCTTTACTAGACAAAAGTACGTGCCGTCGAGTTGATAAATTATAAAAAACGGGAAAATTCATCCTTTTTACTTGCGTCACTCCTGTACTTGATGCGGAAATATATGCTTCTCTGCTAAAACTATATATATATATTCAAATGTACACGAGGTATGTAAAGCTACAAATTTTAGAATTTCGTCCTGACGTCTGAATTACAGATTGCCCGAGGCGAGCGTTGCCGGCGATGGTCTCCAATGACCAGTTGTGCAATACTAACGTATTGATTTACACGCAAAATACACTCAATTGTATCTAGAGGGTCGTGTGCCTATCGGAAAACCCAAGGGAAAACCAATACGAGACAACGAATATACATGTCTCGGGGTCACGCAATTAATTTCAGTACTTTTCTCGCTCCCTCCGATCCGGGAATCTCGCGGCGATCTCAAGAATACCGTTTTCTAATTGCGTTCGCGCGCGCGCGCGCCCCCACGGGATCTCAAAGCGATGCGGGGAGGATTAGCGCGGAGCTCTCCGTCTCTAATGGAACACCCCGCGTGCACGGGGCTGAAAGGGATAAGGCAGAGAGAGCGTCCGTAAGCGCGGACGAAGGGTCAGGAGCAGCTCTTTCGATCAGCCAGCCGTGGTGAACGGGCCGGCCGAAATGTCGGGCTTGCGCGATCGTGTGTGCGTGTGTACGCGACTACATATATCTAGCCGGCTGTGCGGCGCGGCGCCTTCTCGCCACCCAGGGTACATGCGCGAATTCGCGTGCCGCAGCATGGAGCGACGGTGGATTTGCCCCCTCCCGCTTTTTCCGGACGCACCAGCAACAGCAGCAGCAGAAGCAGCGGCGGCCGTGACAGCAGTAGCAGCAGCAGCAGCAGCGGCAGCAGTAGCGATAGCAGCAGCGTTCACCCAGCAGCGCGCTTCCCTTCGCAGTGTGGTGGCTGTCGCGATTGCCGATCGACGGCTGTCCCGGCGGCGAAAGGTGGACGGCGAGCGCTCACCCTCGTTACTATGGTGAGTACCGCAATGTACCGCCGTAGTCAGGGCGCGGGAAGTCGCGGGGCGACGACTCCTCACGCGGCCTGAGAGTTCACCCTCTTAGCGAGCCCGAGAATCCCCCGTCGACCGAAAGTGCTCCTCCTCGCGACGCACCATTTTTTTTCCCTCGCCGGAAAACGCGAGTCCGCGATCCGCGCGAGCCCGGACCCGCGGGGCCGACGTCGTAGGATCCCGCGGTCTTGCTACGCGCGCACGGGGGTGCGTGCCATCTGACCTGCGAGCGAATTGAACGCGACCCGCGGATCGAGGAACATCTGCTCGCGATTAACGCGCGCGATGGACAGAGCAGGGCATTCACGTCTCGCCGAACGACGGATCGTACCCTGGGCCCGCGTACGTTCAACGTTTGAATCCCGAGACTCGTGCGATCGTATTTAGCGGCGTTTCGGGGGTTGATTCAGGCGGAAACTCCGTATCTCGTCGCGCTGGGCCCCACGCGAAGAGGGTCCAGCGTCGTTAAGGGTAGTAGACGGAAGCGCGCGAACGTCTCGCGTTCCAAGGTTGACTACAGTGACGGATTGCCGGGATTAATCTGGATTAATGACCCGATCCGATGGCTTAACCTCAACGCAGTTCTCGGGAGCGAACCGTTTGGGCTGGATACCTGCGTAGCCCCGGGGGTGATCGGGCCCGGATACGAGGACCAACCGGAGGCCCGACAGTTGGCGTACGCTCGATCGCGTCCGGTAGCCAAGGTTCTCGGTGCCCTTAATATCCCATCCAAATCCACTTGCGGTGGTGAATGGTCTTCGACCGCGACCGTAGCGCTACCTTTACGTGGTGCCGATTACTGAGAGTGGGGTTGCCACCGGGAGCGGGTGATACCGGAAGGTCAATAAAGGAAGTGGAAATGTATTTAGCCGGCTTAACTTATCGAGGAGCCCCGGAGAGCGCCGGTAAGGACGTTGGCCAGAAAATGTCGCAAGCGGGCGAGGGAGGCGGAGGGGATGGGGGGGGGGGGGGTGGAGGGCGCATAAATCGTCCAACGTGACGATTCGGTTCACCCGGGCCGAAGATTTATCGGGGACAGATGGACGGGGAGTTGAGCGAGATCTCTCTTTCCACGGTCGTAATTAGCGAAAAGTAGAGATTGATCGCCCCTCGTTTGCGACGAGCGGTAGGTCGCCAAGGTCTGGAGGAGGAATTCCCCGAGGAAATTGCAAGACATTACGTAAGAGCGAGCTCGCCTATTCCGGCGCGATCGAAGGACAATTAGATCGAGCCGGGCGAGCAGGATAACAAAAATACGCGCGATATAGCTACGCATGAGCCATCGTGTACGGAGTAAATAACAACGTGTTCCATCACTACCAATCGGACCTTTGCTTCGGGGGGGAAAAAAAAGGCACGCCTCGATATCGTTCGACGCGATCCAATACCGTTTATCGGTACTTTTTTTCTCTTCCGCTTTTGTAGAAGAGATAACAACGCGAGGGAAAAAACGCAGCGGCGACGTGCGGATCGAACGTTTCCGCCGGATAGATGCGATCGACCACGACCTTGATCGATCGCGAGCTTGGCTTATCCGAGCACACGTTTCCGGGCACCATGCCAACTGTTCCTTATTGATAATCCCACGTAATCTCGACATCGCGTCCCTCCGCGAGATCAGTCACGAAAGGCCCCTGTCCAAAGGGAGAGATGGCAGGCGAGATACCCGATTTACAACATTATACATCATACGTTGGTATTATAAGTCACGATCAATATGACGACGGAGGTGGGACGGGCGGAAATGGATGGAGAATGGCAGTGAAAGAGAGATAGAGAGAGAGACACGGGGACGGACAAGGGGAGGAGCCGGGGAGGTAAGGAAAGGAGACACATGGGCGCCGTGAGCGGAATCCAAGGGGATGCAACCTTGCGATCCTCCCCGGCTCGCTCGAGGCGAGGGACCGAGAAAAGTTTTCATTAAAAAGACGCTATTTTGTTAGGCAGACCACAGGTGCCCTAATCGATAACGTGCATTAAAACGTGTTTAAACCAAGTTCCTCCTATTCAAGCACGCCGAAGTTTCTCCCATTCAAGTAACCCAACGCGCCGACATCCGCTCCTCCCATTACCCTCGTTTTCTTCGGTGAATTGCCGCCTCGCGCTCACCGTTATTTCACGTTTTACTTAATTATTACTACCCCTAATCGTCCCTCCTTTGTACGACTCGTGATTTAATTGCTCGAGTTACGTGCACGATTATACAGGGTGGTCCCGAAATAGTTGGCCAACCTCAGGGGTTGGATTGGGTTCGTCGTATGGTTGGAAAAAGTTCCCATTAAACGTTAGTCCAAAACCGCATTCCGCAGGGGTTACGACTCATTCAATTATTAATACCTGATACAAAAGAATGGGAGGCTATGAAAGGAAAAAACTTCATTTTTATTACAAATAATAATTCCGCTCGTGTTATATTTAACAACAAGTAAACAAAAGAGGCCAATTTTTACGAGCATAAAAGTTGACAATGTAATATATATTTAAAAAAAAACAAAGCTGTTACAATTGAAATATAAGATAGCGGATATTCATTTCTATATTGTTAAAAATGTCCACTGTTAACGAAAACACGTGCTTTCATCTAACCATTGACTGTCTAACACGCTCCTAGGTTCCTGGCGTATTTCGAGATTGCTGTGTTTTGAATTTTCAGGTATTGTTCCCGTGTCCGAACAATAGTAGCAGATTTCAATTGTGACAACAGATCACTCGATTAAGCTACTTCTCGAACACATTAATTAAAAAAAGCACAAATTACAGTAAGTACGAAATTTTTAATGTATTTATTCTTCGAGATTGATAATTAAATGAATCGTAACTGCTGAAGGATACGTTTCTGGACTAACGTTTCTGGGAACTTTTTTCATCCTTATAACGAGCCTAATCCAATCCCTGATTTTGACTAACTATTTCAGGATTCACCACCCTGTATACCTACAGTTATATACGTGACTGCTTGTACTAGATTTGAGCAGAGACAAGTTTGTCTTTCCGTGTCCTCGAGCCTTAACAAAAGACAATTAGAAAACCACCCAGTGAAAACGATCTAGTCAAAGTGGAGTCAATATGACATCAAATTTGTTATTTGTCGTCATTGCATCAATATTTCAACATGAACAATTGACACTATCTGATTTGACGCTGTACGCGATAAAAGATCATGTGGAAAGGTGAAAATGTAATAGATATCTACAATAGATGACAATCATGTAATCACGTATCGTTATCGCATTCGCTCTTTCTTTCATCAGAAGTGACTAATTGTTGTGGTCAACACTGTTATCAGGATTGGGCGGTTATGCGTATAATAACCTATTGTACACGTATACAATGCAAATTATGTGTCATGTAAACAATGAATGAATAATCCACAGATCATCGAACATCATATTTCATCAGGAATATCGGGAATTTGTGTTTTGTTTGCGATTTTACTTGCAGCTACTATTATTCAGCGTGGGCACAATTTTTTAGCACGCCGCAGAAATTAACAGATCAGATCACGTAAATAACAATATTTCTATATTGAGTAATTCATCTTTTTGTACCGTTAATTAATTAATAAATAACGACTGAAGCGCATCTGATTCGAAAGCCCAAAACCTGTTATACTTTTTCAGGACCGTTTGTGAAAATGCGGTTGAAAAAAAAATCAATTTACAATAATTTACACGGCTCATATTGTCTACATGAAAAGCACGCAACGCGAACAACCTATGCAGATGCAATCTCGAAATTTACGGCACAACCCTGACTATTACTATCATTATCTTGTCGCTCGCGCGAAAAACTCTGCCGACGCCCATGGGCGGCTATAGGTAAGAGGTATCGAGGGAAGGTAAAGGGGTATCAAAACCGAAAGAGAGAGAGGGAAAGAGAATCACATGGTGTCTGCCGAGCGGTGGTTATCGACCAGCGTGCAGGGTGGCCATGTGCCCTCCAAATCAAAGGGCGCCACAGGAGGCTACATAGGGTGCACGCCGTTCGGCGGGAAGGGACTTGTTCTTATTACTCGCCCCCTCCGATGCCCGAAAGTTGCGTTACAAACTACGCGACCTCGCGAGATTGCGCCCCCGAGAATCTCGTCTGGGCCGGCAACGTGCTCGGAAAGCGAATGCGGAAACCCGGGTAGAGGAAGGGGTAGGTTTAGCTTGCGCAAATATCCGTCCCGAAATTCGTCCGGCTTGAATACGAATCGATCAAACTTCCCGCGCTGTATCCTCCTCCCCCCTCTCGTCGTCTGCGGCGCGATCATTGTTTATCTAGTGGGGGATTACCCGAGGAAAAAGAACCGGCCTAGGTAGTATTGAAATGTCGCGTTACATTCGCGCGATTTTTATTCGGATCGGAAGCTCCCGGCTCTATAGCCGCTGGTGTATAGCTACGTACTTGGGGAGGCGTCGACGATGCGTCGCGCTCGAAGCCAACTGGCGTCGAAAACCTCCCCTCGGACGATTATCCGACGAGCGCAGTCTAAAGAGACGTAGTCTGATATTTCGATTATACGCTGAGAGACCGATTTTGTTGAATGAAACAAAATGTAGTTGACCCAACTAAATTTCTGATTTGGATATGAGCAAACGAATCTTTCGGTTGATACAACAAAAAAAATTTAGTTAGAAAATTTTGTTATATCGACACACAAATTCGGTTGAGTGAACATGTGCAGAATCCTTTTATAATATTCAACTAAACGGATCAGTCAACGAAATGATTCAATCAAATTCTTTCGTTTCATTCAACAAAACGGGTCTCTCAGTGCAGTTTCGTTTATTCTGCTGATTGTCGCGAAAGAACCGTCCCGGCCGGTGACGGGGTACATTATACATAGCCGGGCTATCGTGATCTCACTTACAAGTGGAGACCCTCTAATCAGAGTTTGGACATGCGGTGTCCAGCCTCTGATTGGATCGCCATGTTTATGATTTTCCCACTGAATTTTGAATTGATAATTTTACGCCACTTTTATAGTTTTACAAACGACAGGTTATCGTGATTGATTTTGATTATTTTGATGCGTATCCCTTTGTCGAGGTGTTATTGCAAAACGGTGCTGCACATCCACACCTAGTTTTGCAATAAACAGCAAATTCATATTATTATCAAACTTCGTACGATGTGCGGTTATATCACTTACGAGTTCGGCGGCCATCTAGTGGCGGAATACCGTACTTCGAGACGGACGAATTTGTTATCTCAACCATAAATTATGTTCAGATAAACAACTCGTGGAAACAAACTATTTAGCTGTTGTAACACTTGACTTCTTTTCAGCAATATACTTTTTGTTTTGTACAACCGAATTACATGTTCAGTCAGCAAAATGATTCAATGAAATTGTTCCGTTTCACTCGACAAAATGGGTCTCTCGGTGTACCTTCCACGTTCGTTAGCACCCGCTCCGCACGCAAACCTATATCTATGCGCGCAGTGCCGCAGCGTGCACGTTTGATACGCTATCAGGTATTTGCCAGCCACTTGAGCTCGAGCCGTAATACCGGAAATTTTAATGAAATTAAACCGCCGCGTCTCGGGTTACGCTTTGCGGCGGGCCGGCCAATATTTAACCGATCGATCGCGATCGATTGGTAAACAGAGGCGATTTCACGGGCCTAATTACCTATTCGGGTCACACCAGGTGAGGACCGGATTCGATTGCCCGTCGCGCGATAACTCGCCGTCTTATCTATTCGGGAACGGTCTCTCATCGTCCTTCACCATCGACCGCTGCCTCATTTCTGCCTCGTGTTATTGATCATTATACAACTAGGTATACATTGTGTGCGGTCGCTCCCTCCCCCCTTTCTCTCTCTCTCTCTCTCTCTCTCTCTCGTATGTCGGCGATCGCGAGCACGTGCCGCCATGCCACGGTATCGTATCATTTTCGCCGCTGGCGTAAGCTTCCGAGGCACGGCGAATGCAAGTTACAACGTTATCCGATAACGTCGTAACGCAAAACGGGTGGGATATACATATTTGCCGCGACACGGACGCGCGTTCACGGCGCAGGCTAATTGGAAGATTAATAACGCGCGGGGAATTAATTTCAATGTTTTTCTTTCGTTTTTTTCCCCTGGCTCGCGCGATTCCGGCAGATTAACCGCGCGGTATCTAATCGCGTTTCAGCCGCGACGAAAATTGCGGCCTCGTGCCGCGCGATATCCCGCACTTAACGAGACCGCTGACAATGCGTTTTTAACGACGCGAGAAACACGGCACGCACGAACCTCGGCGACTCGACGTATGTGCAGGAGGAGGACTTTAGCTTCTCGCGCGTAATATTTCATGTCCTTCGGGCAAAGGGAACGTCGGGGCGAGCTTTACATCGGGGTGGAGGGGTAAAGCTTGCTCTGATAAAATGAAGACAGGGGCTGTTCCTATTCGTCCGATTCGCGGCGACCGGCGCGGACGTAAGCGATACGTATATACGTTTGACAGAGCCGATAAAAAGCTCGACGGCACCACCGCCGTGGGATCTTGAAATACTTTCAAACTCTATTTTTACGGATGTGCCCGAGGGGCATTAGTGGCCGTATTCCCCGATCTAACTTTTACAGAAACACACGTCGACGGATAATAATTCCTAGAATAAAATTCCTGAATGTAAAATATTCATGCGCCGTCGTTGTTTGACATACTTCCAATATTAAGGGCCGCGACGTAGGCGGCGTATTTTTGAGGGGGCCAACCGTGCGCGCCGGGAAGATCGGCGGCGCCGATACGCGGGGCGGGTCGAATGTATTATTCGTAAAGTTGTCCAAAGTTGTCCGGCTTCGATCTGGGGGATTCCATTGTGAAACACTCGCGCGCTCGGAAACGTCCCGCGGTTCGTGTACGGGCGCGGGAGTAACGCGCGTGTTATCTGTAATTTTACGAGGCCGCGCCACGGTGACCGGATATAAATATCGTACGCGACACACGGGGAAGATCGCGAAATCCGTCCAACGTGCCGCGTCGCTCGGACTCTTTTCCCGCCGCGCGCTCCAAATCTCTACAATTAGAAACGACGCTCGCACACTTATCCCGATTATATCGCGCGCGGTTCTCTCGCGAGGTGAAAAATCGGCGTCGCCGCGGCGCGGGTTAAACGCTCGCCGGCCTGAAAACGCGCCACTGCGCCGCTACCGAGCGCCGAATTACCGCAATCTGCTAATAGATTCTGCCACGTGATCTGATCCGTGGACCGTGCGCAGCACGCACACGTGGGACACGCGTCTCTCTCTTTCTCTCGCGCGACGATCGGCCGCGGTCCTTCGATCGGCGGTGGTGGGGCACGTATACGAACGACGTTGCAGAAACGGCCACGCGAGTAGGAGGAAACGCGAAGCGGAGGAAACGTTTCAGTGTCGAGCCGGCCGCGATTGCGTCGCCGCGTTTCGCCGTCCTCGGCCCCGGCTCCGTCGGCCTCGTTCTCGTCGTCGTCGGCTCCGTCGCGCGACTCCGATGGGACGGCACCGGTGAGACCGCGAAACTCTCGTGTTCGAGATGCGCGTTTCGACCGCGCCGTCCGATTCCGCGAAATCTCCCGTGGGTCAACTGGGTCAAGTGCCAGCGAGGCGGAGAAGCGGCCTGATTGATGCCCCGCGGGGACCGGCTCCGAGAACGGAGCGCTCCTCTTTCGGCGGCGGGCAATTAGGACGCGCCGGTCGGATCGGCGAGGAATTGATTCGCGGCGCGACGATGAGCGCGTTAATTCGTCTGACTCCACGCGGAAGCCCACAAGTGATAAGTGCCTCTGGTTGAGGAAGCTGCGATTATTCGGCGCGTTTATCGCGCTCTGGTTTCCGCCGAGTCGCGCCCGGTTGGTATTGTTGCACGTTGAACAAATAACTTGACTGTCATGCGCGCGCGCGCGCGATTACGCGCCGAAATGCAAAAATTTGGAAATCGGTTCTTCTAACGCCACCGAATCAGACTAGCAATTGTCGACGCGCAAATCCAATGATTGGGATTGGCGATTGTCTTCTGGCCAATGAGAGCGAAGCGGCCGGCGCTTAATCGACTCTCATTGGCTAGAGGACGATCGTCAATCGCCAATCCACGCCGAGTTGGCAATTGCTAGTCTGATGCGGCCTTAAGGACTGCAGTTATGCGCATTACGGGCACTTATGGTATATCCATTATCTTAAATACCGAGGACATTAAGGAATACTCGATAACGATAAACACGCGTGTTATTAGACTATTGAGGGCACGTAAATGGCGGCCGCGGTCTCGATGTGAAACGAGCGTGTTCAGCATTTAGCGGAAAACCGATTCCGCGCGTGCAAAAATGTATATTTTCGCGCGTGCGAAGTTGCCGCCGACAGCCCGAGGAGATTCGCGAGATACGTGAGACATAAATAAAACGGCGGGAATAAAATTGCGGACACCGCGATAAGCGCGTAATATGCGCACGCCTAAATACACGCGTCAGACCCGAGCAGGAAGGTACACGGGGCGAGAATTTTCTTTTCAAATTTACCCTGAAAACCATGTAATCGTGGGACAACGTGGAATTTCCACGAACTTTGCGACTTTTTTTTCAAATTTTACTATACATTTCACCAGAGCTTGGTACCTTTGTTTTTTAAAGATCTACACTGAGAAATAAAAACGGTTGAATCAAGAAATATTTCTCCTGGCTCTTTTGCAACAAATTAAATTACAGACATAGTTACAGATGCAGATGGTATCTGGGCTTTTAAATAAATTAATTTAATTTAATTTAATTGAAAGAAAAAGTAATATAAAAGATCGAAGCACAAGTGGGGCACCAACAAGGTTGTTGTTACAAAGTCTACCTGCTGAAGTGTGATATAGAACAAGGATTTGAACAAATGTAAAAGAAAACTAGAAACGCAACTACACTGACAAAAAGTTATTGAAATGACTGAATGCGTTCAGTCAGACGCCATGTGTATCTTTGTCCGGAAAAATACTTCAGCATCTTGTATCTACATCTAAATCGAAGGAATTCAATATAACTTGTATTTGTATTTTTGACGAAAAAAAATCAAGATACCAAGCTCCGCATTTCGCTGGTAAAGTGTGTGGGGAAAATTGAAAAAAAACTCGCCTAAAATTGCCCGAGACGCCACGTTGTCGCACGATTACACGATTTTCGCGAATTTTGAGAGAAAATTCTCGTCGCGTAGATAAAGTCAGTTTTCTGGCGTGCGATGCAAACGAGGCTTGGCTGCGAGAGCGCGGGGCATTAACTCGATAATGAACGTTCGCGTTGCTGTCGAAGCCGTTAAAATTTCGGTTAGCTCGCCTCGTCGCCACCTAAAGCGAGGAGATTTAATTAATCGGAGTTGGTGCGACGTGTGTCGGGGTGGAGGTGCCTCCGTGGCGACGTCTCCGCGGCAAGTGCCGCGATATATAAAAGTTCCGACCGAGTTGGCGCGGTCTGGCGATATCGCGGCGTTTCTACTTGGGATACGCGAGCGCAATCTCGTTGCTTCTCGGCCGCGTGTACGTACCTTAAACAGGGCAAAAAAAAAGAGAAGAAGGAAAACTCCCAGCCGCATAATAATCGCGACTTGGATTCGCGAGGGAGGGACTTGCCGATTAGGCTCGTTTCTCGTTAATGGCGCGCGCGGGAGAACGGCCGGTTCTCCGCGATCTTATTGTTAACAGCAGGACAGAACCTATGCACGAAACGGCAAGGCAGGGATTACCGAACTGATTCGAAACGCAAATCCCTCGGCCTACAAACGTCACGACTTTTTGTGCACGCCAGTCTGACGTATACGTTTTTGCACATGTATGTGGCGTGTACGTTCAATAACGCGGTACGCGTCTCTGATTAAATCAGACGAGGTAAATTGCCTCGTTGATGCCGCACCGATTTGCAAACTGATTTAGATTAGAGACTAACGATCCTATCTAGATTATCCTGGCGGCACAGTTAGTTAGTGCCGGCCGATCAGCCGTGAAATTCTCGCGCGAGCGCGACGCGGGGAGCCGAGGCAAGAAGAATCCCCCGAGCCCGGGCCACTCGTTTCCCGGCATTCTAATTAGTAATTTATGCGAATCCCCGCGGCGCGATGGCGTCTATCACAGTCGTGATTTAAGCTCCCCCCCCCCCCCGAGCTCGCGTAACAACGCGAAATTTCTGGCGGACACACGACGGCCATTGCAATTATTAATCGACAAGACCGATGACCAATCGAAAACAATTCCGCGCGCGAGACCGATCGATCGTGAAATTTCTCGCGTGACGATCGCCGCGTGCATGTCTGTCGGATGCACGAAAAAGGAATTTGTTATTTGTACTATTTCCGACGCAGATGCATATTAAATTGTTTTCCCCGTTAATCCGATTATTATCTCGACGAAAGATCGCATCCCGCGAGGAACGAGCGCTTTTTATTTAATTAATTAATTTTTACCGACACGTTACTTTTCCAAACGTTGCTCTCCGCGCTAGGAAAAAAATAGTTTTTTTTGTATCAAGTTTGGAACAATGTAACGCGAGATTTAGTCCAGAATATATTACGAGGGGGAGGAGAAGTATATGACGAAACCTCTACAGTTGTATAGGTGGCGTAATCGATAAACTTCTGTCTTTTATAGTTCTGCACCTTTGTACAGGTTTTAAGACCTTGTTTGCACCTTACGCTGGAAGGTCTTCTCGGAATAGCTTCACACGCGTTTCAATGCACATTGTAAGCGAATCGCGGCAGCCAAACAATCCCGGGCGATTGAAATTCAAATGACCGACGCGTATGTACAATCCTGTTATATTAATGGGCACTACAAATTTATTACAAATCTGTATGTGTACCGAATCGTGACTCACGCCGATTGTGCTTCTAAACGCGCGTTTAAGAAACCTTATTGGCGCCTCCGTGATTTATCGAGGAAGCCGCGTTACGCTGAATTAGACGCATTTGCCGCGGCGCTTAATTACGACGATCGATCACCGCTTCTTCCGCCATTTGGCTAAGCCGGAATTTACCAAGGCAAATTTAACGATTCGCTTTTTTCCATCTGGGCCACGCGCCGAGCACTTGCCACTTCGACTTACCAATTCAGATTCATTTTCGCCGGTTGACCGAGAGTCATATTCTCGCGTAACCGGCGTCGCTTTTAAAAAGACACGTTCAACTCGGACCCGCGGTAACGTTCGGATGTTGCGCACAAATTTTTACCTTTTCACTTTATTTCACCGACGACAATAATTTGCCACACAGCGAAAAATAAAATGTTAATGTTAACATTTTTCACAAAAAGTCCACTCTAAATTTTAAAATAACATTCATCGTGTGTGTGTTACTTCGTGACAAATTATAAATGTTAAATTGGTTCACATTATACTTCACATTTATGTTGATGCGCTTTTATCCTCAAGTGTGAGGTAATGAAAGTAGACAGGATAAGTGAACTGTACGAATAGTTACAAATTAGAATAGTTGAAATAATTTTTACGAAATGTCGATATTACGTAATATTGTGTTGGTAACACAAGAAAATTTTAGCATCTCGACACGCGACTTTTTATTGTGCGGTCTATGAGTTTTTCCTGCTTTCTTCTTATTTGTATCGTTCACGTGAAAAGGACCTAAAATAAGGTCGCAACGAATTTAATAAAATTTGACAGGTGGGTTGACAAGCTCACCATTTAATTTTTCAGGCACTTATAGTCGCGCGGTGATGCAAGTGCTTCAGGAATTTTTAGCAAATTAGAAACCTTATCCCGTAAATCGGCAGACAAGCTCGAGTAAGAGAAAAAGAGGAAGAAGTGACATTTAGAAATGACAATACGAAGTTTAAATAGACTTTTAAACACGTTAGCGCCAGTGTAACGTGTGAAGAGGAGAGAATTCTTGACGTCTCTTTTTTTTTTCTTCGAGATTCTAACATGTTTAAAAATCTATTTAAACTTTTTATTGTCATTTCTAAATGTCACGTTCGCACTCCACTTCAGTCTGATTTACTTTGCGTCTAAAAACATTCTACTTTACAGCCAATAAATATATTTAAGAACTTTGTGCAAGTTTGCTGGTCAACTTGTATGTACAATCGCACATACACCCTCAGAAAGGATTTCTGTTATCGAGACAAAAACTATTCTTGACGCATTTATATTTGTCACAACCTCATTTAGTATAAAAATAAGACAATATCATGATAAAATCAGTAATTCTTCTTCTCCTCTATCGAATTAAAACAGATTGACTTACTATATTGAGACAAGAGTAACATATAAATGTAAGACCTCTGTGAAGTTGGCACCTCATGTCTCAAAAAATAATTTTTTTTTTCAGTTCTGAATGCACCCCGAAGAGTTCTAGAGTTCCTTATCAATTTTAAAAATAGTTCTGGCGAATTAACCTAAAAAAGTTAAATTTGAAACTTGGGGATGCTAACTTCACAAAATGAAATCTCGAAATCAGCGATAACACTAAAAGTATTGGAAATATTTAATTTTGCCATTAGGATTTCCTTTAGAACTCTTGAGGGGCTACCCAGAACTCCCAATAGAACTGCTGGAACTGTTAAAAAATTTTCCTCCTTCGGGACTTAGAAATTTTTCGGACCCAAATATAATTGTACAGGATGAGTCCCATTTTTATCAAGAAGAGGTGAATTACCAACCGCGACTGTAACCAACTCGGGGGAAAAAATGGATAAAATCTCGTTCTACGTGTCTCAATCATGTAATATTTAATTACATATCTCGAGAAATAATTAGATAAAGTAACAGTTGGAACGGGACAAAGAACGAACTAAACTGAGTTTAAAGTTAAGCGACGTCGATGAAACCGGGCCTAAGTTGTTTTATTGAAGCCCTGCCCACCTCTGACCACGGCATTATCAAAAACATTGTCAAAATAGTGCAAAATCCGGAAAAACAAAACGCAACACGATGGCAAAAAATAACATCAAAATAACGCAAAGTCTGGAAAAACAAAACGCCAAAAAATGCCAAAAAATAACATCAAAGTGTAACACCTCTATTTAGCATTGGATCCGGAAATCTTTTCTGTGGGTGTTGTCGACAAGTTCCTCAAGCGTAATGATCTGACGATACAAAGTAGAAAGTTTCTGATCGCAGAGAACACGGATTAGACTTGCGGAAATAAAGTCAAGATCGGACTCGCGTCGCGCTGATAATTGATTTCTGTACGGCCGGTGTCGGCACGAATCCTTGATCGGCGATTTTCCGCGTATTTTCCGCGACCGCCGCCCGCCACGGGGATGCCGCCGCCTCGCGTCGCGCGAGATAAAGACGGTAAGATCTTATCGGCGTTATTATTTTCTTCCTCCGCCGCTGACGTCGTCGGGCGGGGCGAAAAGGAGTACGTTTGTGACGCGCGATATGGAAGAGACGGCGTTAAATTCTCGGTGTCGCGTAATTTAGAGCGGCCGTCCTGCACATGACACGACTTACGTAAGAACGTCGCGATAGCGACACGTTGAAAGTAAATTAGAGAAGAGAGCATTTCCAGGCCGCGTCGCGCGTAGCGCTCAAAAGAATGTCATTATCGGCGCCCTCAAAGAGCGCGCAGTCGCATTCTTCGCTTAACGAAGTGATGAATATAAAAAAGGAGGGGGGGGGGGCGTTGAGAAGAGAGCGGGGATAAAATTTATTCAACACGTTGCGGCGCGTTAACCGAGAGGATCCTCCGAAGAATGACGGAGATAAGGATTGAATGAGGTTGCTCCTAGCTCCCAGCGCGTTATCACACACTGTGAATGCTGTTCAACTACGTCTATTGTCTTGGCGCGCTAAAGAGGCTGGCAAGATCGCGAGGGGGCGATACGTCGGATGGAAGACGGCGGTTATTAATGATAGACGCGGCTAACACGCTTGATATCGGGGAGAAGAAATAGCGCGCGGGCAATTGATGCACTTCTGTCTCTCCTCCTCCCTTTTTCGCGCGGAGCGCGAGCCAGCCGCCGTGAGGTGGCCGGGTTTTATTAGAAGGACAGGCTGAATTTACGACGCTGCCCACGGGATTCCTGGTTTCACGCGGCTCCCGCGTCTCGCGGGAGAGCGAGAGCCGCAAACATGCGCGTATATCTCGCGTATCTCGTTCGTTAGATAAATTTCGAACGTTATCGCCGCTCGTTAGCGACGGCGACGGTCCTTCGCTTTAAGCGTGCTCTCTCTCGCTTTATCGGCAAAGTCCGCGGGATCCTGACGGATGTTCTTCCGGCGAGCCGCGCTATCGGCTTAGTCGACACGCCTGCGCCCTCCTCCACCCCTTCTTCCACCCTCGCCTCCTCCGAGCGAATCCCGTCCCCTCCCCCGGGAAATGCCACATGACCCACGAAAATAATTAAACCTCGGGAGGACCGTCCCTTCGATCGCGCCAGAATCGGCCCGGCCGTCGCGCGTGTTTGCAAAGCGGACGCGTCGGGGAATTGTAATGATTCAGCTCGCGTGAACAGTCGCAATTAGCCGTAATTATCGCGGACGATAATCCGAAGTTGCCGTTGACGCGCCGCGCCGCGCCGCGCCGCGCCGGGAATTTTCGTCTCGCGGAGGAGACCCGCGTAATAAATTTATAGCGGCCGTATATCATGCCGTTCTAGATGTAAAAACGCCTCGCGGCACGATACCGCACGAACATTACGGCAGATAATTACTTTTATGACAGGGCAAGAAGCAGCTCGCGAGTCAGGAGAGGCAGAGGAAACGACGGAGCAGCCGACACATGTAGCATTCGGGTGAGTGAGCACATCTTCGTTTCAACCGCCCGCGCCCGCCGGGCTATTATGGCGACTCGACGTTTTCCGCTCGAGATCGTCCGCGGGAAACGGGATCATCTGCGCGTCGAGCTTTTGATGCGAACGGCGGGAAATGCATTTCAATGCGGAACGTCGAGTTTTAATTCGCGGATATCTCTCTTTCTCTCTCCCCCCGCGGTTAATCTTCGTTTCGTCCACAGTTAAATTTACATTTTATACGCGCATAAAATTCTCACGGTATACATTTATATGCGCTAATGCACGGCGAGCGGAGGGCGCCCGGCCCTCCCCGGGATGGGATTGAACCGTGAATCAGATTAAAATTGGAAACTCACGGTCCGGAGGAGATACGAGAATAGGACATGAAAGTAACTGCCTGCCGCGCGAGGCGGTGGAAGTTGAGGTGTAGTAAATTTTTAATCTACAGCCCGATTCATCTTCCACTCCCATTCTCCGAACGAGATTAAAAACGTTAAATATAGCTTAATGCGCGTTTTCAAAAAAATTTAATCGAGTCATCCATTTTCTCCCCTTCCCCCCTCTCTCACCCTTTTTTTCATCGCGCCGCTATACCCCCCGAGTCGAAATTTTGGCCCTACGTTGAACCTTCAATTCTATTATATAGTAGGACCTAAGATGGAAAAAAGAGGTCCAACTGCAAGTGCAAAATTTACTCCTGCTTAAAAACCGGTAGTGCCGGAAATTTCTACTTTTGCCAATTTAGCATTAAAGTGGGTCCTTTTAAGTAGGAGCTAAAGTAAATTTTGAGAATTAAAGATTCACGGGAGGAGTAAAAAAACATAATGTCATCAAAGTAGGTTACTGCTGGTCTATGCAGGTGTACATCAGCTAAGTAGGTGAATTAAATAAATTATCCTTAAAGGTGTCAGATTAGTACCAAACTTTCGACTCGGGCGTTGAAATCGTTATTGGCTGTATATTATTCTTATCCCCCCCGCTGTTACTTTCGACACGTTTCTTTCTCTGAGTCCAGGCATCGGTATAATGAAGCCGTCCATGAAAATGGGAGTGATCGCCTTGATTGGGATCTGCGTAGTCTTTTATCAATATCACCTGTCCACCGGCGTTACTTTCGATCAAGTAACGGCCTTCAATGCCGATACCTCCGCAGACGACGCCGGGGATCTGCCGATCGAGGAGGGTGATAGCAAAACCCCGAGGCTCGCCGAGGAAATGGTAAAAAAAAACGAAAAAAAAGGATTGATATTTACAATAATGCAATATCGGGGGCAGTGTTTTCCGTAATTAAAACGAAGCGCGTCTTATCTGATAAGGTATTTGTCATCAATTGCCGTTACGGTCTACACCAGGATACGTAGAGGAAAGTCCCCCGCTATGAGATAGGCTCCTAATATGAGATAACGGAGCTTCTGCTGAATTAACAGGCGTCGTCCGTTGGTTCCATGAATTTATTGCCCTTGGAATGAAATCTGTTTAGTGGGAAATTGATCGTTAGATCGTGTGATCGTTGCGAAAAGAGATTCGCGATTGAATTTGGACGTTGAAAACCTGCTGTCTCATATCAGACTCCTGTTTCATAACGGAGGACTTTCCTCTATCTTGGAAACTTTCGGGACAGATTCCGATCGCAATTGCTCAATTGTTTCCGAGACCGGTATTCATAGTCCGTTCTCGTATTAAGATCAACTCAAGTATAGCTTTAGTGTGCTAGAGGCCAATCACAGAGCCGTATTAGCATCTGAAAACATCGCTTAAGGTGATGTTGAAACAAGAACGGACTATAAATACCGGCCTTTGACTTCATAGTCAGATCTTGTGTGCAAGATCGTTACCTCGGGATGCTACATGGAACATTTCATTGATTAGGGAGTATCTAAAGATGATCTTAAACATAAGATCCGACTATGCCGCCCCTAGATTTCTATTGTGTTTTCCAGGGAAAGCGGAAATTATTCCGACCGGAATCCACTTGGAACATTTCCATGATGCGTTCCCTGTGCCGGGATTCTCTAGCACACAGAAAAAAAAAGAATATTCTTCTTTTGAAAATATGTTTAGTTTCAACGTGAAAATCTTGAAATGAGATTACATTGCGTTAAAGGAAGAAAAGCTTACTTGAATGCATCAATTTTGTACAATTCAATGGAGAAAAATATACCATTGTTATTTAAGAACTTTTTTGAATGGAAAGGAAACGATGTCGGACAGAAAATAACATATTTTCCAATCGAAGATTATAATGATAAAATGATCTGGTCAATAATGTATTCCTGAAGTGACAACTATAGTACTTAAATAAGACTGTAATTTTCTTGGAATGTAAGATTATTAAATGCTTCTAAGAAGAGTGTAGATTGTTGCGTATATAAAAAACGATGAACGCTAATTTGAGTATATAAGAGTTGATCTGACAACTTAATTCTTTTTTCCCCGCATTCTCTGGCGGAATTCTCTCGGCGACGATTGTCGCTGTCGCTAGCCTACACTGCGCAGGTATATTATATGGTAAATAAAAAAAGTTGCGCAACGTGATAACTATGTAGCGATAGTGACTATCATCGCCGAGACGTCAGAGAATTCCCGGTACCGGTCGGACAAGTTATCGTTTCTCTATTGCAGATTCGATACGCCGTGTACAGGGTACAAATCACGAACGGCCTGAGCCCGGAAATAAGCTCGATGCTCGTGCAGGAACTTATCAGTCAGTTAGGCAAAAACGTCTCGGCGGCCTCCAGAAATAATGTCAAGTCCCCGCCGCAATCGCAACCCCAGGCGACGGCGGTGCACAAGGCGGTGACGCCGTCCCGCCCGTCGTCCCCGCCGTCGAATTCCGAGGAGTCGCCCGAAGAACCCCTGTACATCATCACGCCGACATATCGAAGACCCGAACAGATTCCCGAGCTCACGAGGATGGCCCACACGTTGATGCTGGTGAAAAACATACACTGGCTCGTCATCGAGGACGCCGCCGTCGCTACCAAACAAGTGACCCAACTGTTAGAGAGGACGGGCTTGAAGTTCGATCATTTAATCGGTAATTGAATGTCCGAGATATACACAAATCCGCCGCGGAAGCGCGGACGTCCGTGCGGCACGCGTGACTTTTCTTTTGCGTTACGTTTGCGCAGCTCCAATGCCGGAGAAATACAAGCTCAAGAAGGGCGCCAAGCCGCGTGGGGTGTCCAACAGAAATCGCGGCTTGCAGTGGATCAGAGCGAACGCCACGAGAGGCGTCTTCTACTTCGCCGACGACGACAATACTTATGATATTGAACTGTTCGACGAGGTACGACCGATTGCGAGAGCGTATATTTTTTACGCTGTTCAATTTAACTCCATTGCTCCTACTCAATATGCCATTATTTTATCGTAATTGAACAGTGGGGTTGAAAGAGGCCATAAAATGGATTAACTACAATGTGCGTTAAGACAATTAATTTCACTACACGTGATAAGTTGAAAGTAACAACATATTGAGTGGGAGTCAAGCTTGAGTCGCTACAAATTTAACGGTGCAATTTATCCGAAATGCCTTTCAGATCCGCCAGACGAAGACGGTGTCGATGTTCCCGGTGGGGCTGTGCACCAAGTTCGGGCTGAGCTCGCCGATCCTCAAGAACAGCAAGTTCGCCGGGTTCTACGACGGCTGGGTGGCCGGGCGCAAATTCCCGGTGGACATGGCCGGGTTCGCCGTGAGCGTGAGCTTCCTGCATCAGCGGCCGAACGCCACCATGCCGTTTCGCGCGGGATACGAGGAGGATGGTTTCCTGAAGAGCCTGGCTCCGTTCGAGCCGCGGGACGCCCAGCTGCTGGCGGACAATTGCACCAAGGTGCTAGCCTGGCACACGCAGACGAAGAAGAACGAGCCGAGCGCGCCGCTGGACATGAAGCTTTACAGCGCGACGAACCTGGTGAAGCTCAAGCAGCAGATAGTATGATGCCAGCCGGAGCAACGAAGACGCGCGGACACGAACCTGAATCTTGTGTGTAAATCCCGCCCCTCCTTCGCACTAGTTCATCGGTGTCACTCCGGGGCAAGTCCTAGGTGCGGAAAACTGTGCGATTCAGTGCCTAAAAGTATATCTATCCTCTCTCTCGCGGCGAGAGCGGGAAAGTCGTTGTTACCTTTAAGCATAGCCGGTAAAACGAATCGTTTTTTTATCACCTTTTACACATCCGCAACAATGTAGCCCGTCCCCGAGACGGTCCGCCCTTGCCCCGAGGAAGGACAGCCGCGGCTCGCGAACGAAAGAATTAAGTGGGACTCCCGGGGCAACGCCACAACCGCAACGACTCGATAAGGTGCATAGAAATTTACGTGTAGAGCTCAAAAGCGTCTACTTGTCATTGCTTTTTAGCACTTCCGCTTCCGCGCGTGCCGCATGAAGCGACACGAGGCGACGTGAACGCGAAGAGGAAGATTAAATCCCCTATTGATAATGGTAATCGATAAATGTAGCGGGATAGCGGAGTTCATTAGCCGAGAATCATGCGCTTTCCAAGTATCTCGAACGCGTGCAAGTGGCGAAGACGCGCATCGTGCAGATCCAACGACCAAAGAAAGCAAACGAGTCACTCGCTGTAACGTTAAACTCCTTAAACTTTACTTTATTCTACCTGAGGGACACGTTCCCGAGTAATCTATAGATAGACTCTTCATTCTATTCCATTCTATTCCACAAGTCCATTCCTAAACTTGCTCTAATACGACGCGAGGTCAGAGACGATCCGGTCGAAGAATGGAAATGTCTCGAGGCGTCTTCGCGCCCCTCGCATTCGCGCCGGTCGATCTCTCTCCATGGTGAACCTGACGTTGCTCGTTAATCTAATTACCAAGTATAATGTTTAACGCTCGTCGTTTAATCCTATCCCGCCTGTTCACGCGATTAGCAAAGCGTAGACGATTACGCGATAAAGAATTAGAGCAAGTCCCTCCGTAAGGATTCCTCGTAGCTTCGAAAGATCTCGAAAGAGAGGATAAATGTTTAAAGGTCAAAGCACGAAAATCCAAGTTTAATCTTAAGCTTCGTCGACAATTACGCTAGAGAAATTATCATTTGCGCGAGCATTTCCGACTGAAGTGTGTAAATTTCCTCGATGGATGTTCCCGATTGGCAAATATCAAGTTCAAGTGCCCGAGATATCTTTGACTGGTGCTTGTTTAGCCTTCGGCATAAATCGGCATAAGTCAGCATGGAAAAAAGAACGCTGAACATGCAGCGTGCGCGTAGTTATCGTTGCTAGTCCGAATAAATTTTTTCAGGCCTCCCGAAAGGAGAATCCGAAAAATCGATTTAACGACCGCACGTCGAGGAACGCCTGTACGCAGCATTCGCCGAAACAAGCGTCCTGCCCTGCATCTGACTGAATAGGAGATACTTTTAATTCCGAAGTAGCGCTCGCCGCCGCTCTTTCATTTCCGTTAGTAACACGATCCGTTCGCTTCGCCGTAATGCCGATTAGTGTCCATCTAAATAGACGACTTAAGCCCTAAGCCTTAAGAAATTGACCGATCACAGTCGCGTATTCTACTCGTACTTCGTGATTGGTCAATTTCTTAAGGCTTAGGGCTTAAATCATCTATTGTAGACTGGGACTTAGTGTTGGTCTACAACCTTGCTTTAAGTAAGCTGTAAGCCTTAAGCCGTAAGAAGTTAATCAATCACAGGCATTTATTCCCCTCGTTCTCACCTGTGATTGGTTAATTTCTTACGGCTTAAGGATGTATTACATATACCTTCCCAGCAAAAAATACAGTAATCTTAAAAATTCAATATATATCGGTTGTATGCATACTTTAACGGCTGGCTATTATTGAATATTATAACAAAGATGTTAATGTCACTGATTTAAATAACTTCAACCTCTTTTTATAATTATTGACAGCGTATTTATAAATATTCTTAATAGCAGTTAAAAACTTTTGGCTGTGAATTTGC
>NW_011967186.1:804976-831350 GCF_000949405.1 Vollenhovia emeryi
GCTTACTTGAAGCAAGGTTGTAGACCAACTTGTTAGTCTACAATAGATTTAAGCCCTAAGCCTTAAGAACGTGACCAATCACGGTCAAGTATGAGAGTAGAATACGCGACTGTGATTAGTCAATTTCTTAAGGCTTAGGATTTAAATCTCCATTGTAGACTGGGACTTACGGGTCATAAACAAAATAGCGAATTATAATCAAACCGACGAGCGGCGTTTCCGTTACCAATGTACTTGCGTGCGTGTGCGTAGGAAACGTGTACTTCCTAGAGAGGCATGTAATATTTAAAGCTACGTTTGACTCCTCTTGCACAATACAGTTGGCGCGAGTTAGATAGTATTAAAGGGAAGAAGAAGAAAAAAAATGCTAGGAGATAAGGGAGGCGTGCACTGAGTGCGAAATCGAGAGAATCGGTTTCGATTGCCTGACTCGACGGCTTCGTCAGAATCGTCGAAGTATCGTATCACGGTTGTACAGCGGAACCTCGATTCCGAACACTTTTCATTGATACAACATATCGCTATGAACATTCGACCAACATTCAGAGTAAATGTACAATTTTGTCCAATTTCCCGCAGCTTTACTTGTATCGTTGCGACTTATTTAAACGGAGGATAACGCGGTTACTCTCAAACTTACGCATTTAAAAAGTTATTAAAAATTAGTTGCGCGAAGTAGCGGTTAGTCGTGGAACAGAATATTACCGCGAACTTGGGGCGATATGTTTTTCGGTATTTGATCTCACTGCGCAAAATTACCTTAACATAAAAACGCCCGTGGTATGTAAATTTTAAGGTGAATTTTTTAAGTATTTGCACAGAGTATAAACAAATATGAAACAAAGTTGGCCGACCCAAGTTCACGGTATCAAGTCAGCTTCGATTAGTTCGGGCATTACGAGTTCTGCTGTACGAACGCACGGAAGACTGCGGGAAACTAACAAGAAGAGTTACTTTCTTGTCAAATTTCATATCCTTGTAGCGTTATATATCCATATATAAACATATATCTAGTGCTCTCGACCGTACGTCTTTGAAGTCGATGTCGGACAATTTCGCGTTCATTCGTTAGAACAGGGCGCTAATTTGAAATATTTTCCCAAGAGTCCCCAATAATTTCCCACGACACTTTGATTTCCGAAAGTGCTCTACTTCATCTACTTTTACCTAGCATGTGAACGCTTTATAGCGATAGACGTAATTCCAGCGCGTGGATGATAATAATCTAATCGCTATGTCCTATACGATATATATTATATATATATATATATATATATTGTCATTATGACACCAAAAATTTCGAGAAGCTGTAGCATATATACATAATATATCTATAGGATAACTGCACTAATTAGAAATTGATCGGATGTCGAAAGCGGGACGGCATTTAGATCTTTCCCCATTCACATATCCCGCCGGAATGCGCGGAGAGGTTTGTGTACAGAGGATATTTACGATATTTACGTTTCAGATTGTTTTATACGGATACGGTCCGCAATAAACTTACGACAAGCAATACGCGCGATTCTCGCGCAGCTAGGTTGTAGAGAGAAAGAGAGAAGCGAGACAAAATGAGGGGCCGGGGGGATGGGGAGAGAAGTAGATAGGTGAACGATTATCCTTTGTTTCGTCAAATTACGTAGGGGCGGTAATAAAAGTTAGTTTTTAATTTTGAGAAATCCTAGAGAGTACTTAGCGCGTTGATGCGAGGCCGTTTGTGATATATGCGATTATTTTGTAGTATCGGTTCTATACGATGATACGGGCGGACAACGAGACGCCTCCGTCGCGGGCAATGCTCAAATTTCCGGCGATCCCGAGGCCGAGTGTGTATGCGTAAGCCGGAAGTTGTACATACAACATCTTTGTTTCGAAACGAAATGATTAATCTTTACGTACGCGTAGTCGTATCACACCCAGGTCTGAAAGAATCGGAGAGGATGGGAGCACTTTTTTCGTGGATTTGTGAGAGAATTACAGTGCACGTATACTTCCCTCGCTATTTTCTACCGTTACGTTACGCCTTACTTTAATGCGTCTTTTCGATTTAGCGTATTCGCAACAAAAAGAAAAACAATTCAGAGTACAGGCTTAAAATTGTACAATACCGTTTCTTTGCGGAAGATCTAAGTTTTACCTATTTTTACTCTCGTTTTCGGCGGAGAAAAGGCGTCGGGCCTTTTCTCGAGACACAGCTCGTCGCTGTAAATAAGAGAAAAGAGGTCTAGAATAAGTGACGAAGGTTCGCGACTTGCATCTCGGTACCTTTTACCGCACCGTTACGCGCAACATTTATATTCGATAAGGAAACCGATAGTATAACGGCAAGATAACGATACGGAGGAGCGTAATAAAAAAAATACTAGGAGGTATAAAAAGTTCTCGGTCGTCGATCGAACACGTTTAATATACTGTGCGCTGACGATAATATTACGTGCCGTGAAATTACAAATTGACAAGCTGTTGCTGTACAAAAGAAACCATCTAGCAGTTTTGCCACAAGTTTCAGTTACGAACAATAAACTGTTGTTCGAAGTGAGACCGTCTCTCCTTAATAATCCCGTCCCCTTTCAGTCTTACCTCACCGAATCGGCGACGTGGAAGGAGAAACCGCGGCGAGGAAGGCGTCGGATACTCTACACGTCGCGATAGAATCCCCTTTCATCTCGTACATCGCGTCGCGTTCTCACCAAGAAATTCGCTGGGCGTAGGGCTGATCCTCCCAGTAGAACACTTTGTTGGCGAAGATGACGAATTGCGCGCAATTGATCGCGAGGGTCGTGAGCGACTCGCAGCAGACCTGCCACCCTTCCGGCCTTTTCATGTTCAAACGGTAAAATACGTACGGCAGGATGAAGTAACGCGGTTCCACCAGTAGCTGGGGTACCAGGACCGCGCACACGCAGAGAACGTAGTTAATCTGCGTGAGGAACCGCAGGTGGGCGACGTTCCGCGACATGGCGAACAGGCTCGCGGCGTAGACCGGTATCGGCAGGTACCTGAAGGCCGCGCGCCGGCCCAGGAATCGATTCCACACGTAGAACCAGTAGTGCCGGTTGTCGGCCAGAACGTACGGGTGAACGAGCGTGTTGAGACGCACCGTCGCGGCCATCAGCGCGACGGCGCAGCCCGCGAGGATCCAGCGGCGACGAAGGAGCCGCGTGCACGCTCGCCAGTGGGGCAACACGTACGGCCACGAGAAGAGAGAAACGAAGGCGGCGAAGTAGAGCAACTGGCAGAGGTGGACCGTCGCGACGTGGGCGGTGCGATCGCCGACGACGATGCCGCCGTTCCACGCGACGAAGGCGACGAACGCGAGGCACACCGTCACGTGGGGGAGCAGGCCGCCGCATATCCGCGCGACGAACCTGGCGAGGGAGAGCGGACCTATGCGCGATTCGTACACTATCTGCCTCCAAATTAGCTAAAAGTGAATTCAACAAGTTTGCTCTGTTAATTCCACCCTCCATTTCTCTTCGCAGTTTGTGCACCGAGAGAAAAAAGCAGCCGTCGCGACGACTAGATGTGATTTTATTGCGGTAGCTTCTTTACACCGTTAAATTTAACTCGACGAGTTAATTTAACGAATTGTCGCTCATTTAATTGACCAACGGAGTTGAAAGGGACCGCAAAAAGGTTGAGCAGAAGATGCGGTGTTTTTTCAATTACAATTTGTGTTAAAAATAAGAACACATTGAATAGGAGCAGCGGCGATTACTCATCGAGTCAAGTTTCAACAATTTAACGATGTAATTCGAATATCTATAAAGTTGAATTGACGTACGTCAATAATATTAACGTGACACTTTCGGGAGTTAACGAAGGGTCCTTTTTTTTTACAGCAGAACTGGCTGTACTAGTTCAGAGTTTATCTTCCTCCTCCTAATGTCGAGGGAAAAAGATAAATTCTGAACTAGCGTAGCCAGTTCAGCTATGAATAACAATCCCAAATACTCGCCAGACAATCCGCGACTGCCACATACAGTCACTTGATTCGACACTTTTTTGTCTCGGCGCAACGTCTGTACCTTGCAATGTGTCACTTACGCGAATGTGCGAGGGTGTGCTGAGCACGCCGGGCGGGACGGGCTGCTCCATCCTGCGCTCGAATAAATCTAATGCGCGTTCTATGGTAAAGAAACCGAGCCAAATGACATTCGTCTGGCGGACGAGCACGCCTAGCAAACCTGCAGTGAATCATTACTTTTATTCGCATCGTATTCCCACCCTTGGAGACGACTTGCAGCGAATTCGGTTGCTTGCACTAGTGTAGTTTCTGCTAAACGCGACCAATGTTAGCTCAATATAATTTAACAATGTTTTCTGAATGTCCAATTGCAACGTTTACAAGACATTACAATTCAGCGGACATTAGACGCTTTTGCAATATCTTTTCAACGTTGAATCAAAATTTCGTAACGCCGATGCAATGTCGCAATGTAACAAAAGCGTTTCCGAGATGTTGATTCAACAGCTGCGTGCTGTGTGGGCTTGGTGTGCACTCGGTGCGCACTAGTGCCAGCGAGCGAATCCGCTAGCTGCGAGCTGCGGGAAAAGTTACCTGCGAGGGCCGCCGCCGTCGTGCGCTCACGTTGGTGCAGATACAACATTAGCAGCACCGCGTTCACGGACACGACGTCCGTGTAATAAAAGAAGCACCAAAAGTACAACGGCGGGAAAAGGGCGAGATTGCACGCCGTCGCGAGCGTCAGCCAATCGTTCCGCCGGTCCGTCTCGTTGGACCCGCGGCTCCTCTTTATAATATTGTAAAAGAGATAGAGATTCACGCACGTCCCAAGTAGGTTCACGCATCTCATGTGCGCGACGTCGCAGAGGTTAAAGGGCGACAATATCGCGGTGGCGATGAGGTACAAGCCCGGCAAGGTGGTGATTTTCGGATCCCACTGAAAACAACAATCGGTAACTCCGATGCTCCCGCGCCAATTGTCCTAGTCGAGCGTTTACCTGCGTAAAGTTCCGCGCGCAGTACCGCAGCGTCTGGGGTACGTGGAAAGCCTCGTCGATGAAATAATCCGGTTGGATACGATTCAGGTACAGGAAAAGCAGTACCGTGCTCGTAAAAATTACAACCAACGTCGAATACATCAGCGTCTTGTAATTCAAGTAGACGCGATTGCGCCCGGACACGCGACCCATGGTCGCCTCGCGAACGTGCCTGGGTGTCCGCGAGGCTCGTTAGAGTTAAATAAAACTGCGCGCGAGACGCGGGGGCCGATTACTGCCACGTCGAACGCATCCCGGCGCGCCTCGGTTAACCTAACCTAACCGGTCACGCCGCGTCTCCGCCGAACCTCCGACTGAATCGCGCGAGGCGTCGCACGTTAACTAGCGGGACGATTAGTACTGCGATAAAATGTGCCGCGAGCAGAACAAAAAATATCCTTGGTGCGCGTTGCGAGTCGCGCGATGTGCGGCTCGTGCTCACATGTTTACAATCGAGGTTAGGTCGGCGTTCGTCGCCCGACAGTTGGTACGCCGGTCAGCGAAGAAGGGGGGAGAGAGAGAATCGCGCGTCGCACTGCGCGCAGCACTGCGCGCGGGTACGCGACGCGCACTTCAAATCGGTTCTGTTATGACCGCCTCTCGTCCCGCGACGCAATCGCGGCTTCTTCACGCTCGAGAAAAAAGGATTCATGACCGCGGCGCGACGAGGACGAATCCTTCGCGAGCGAGACGAAGCGTGAACGTCCGCGATCGCGGCGGGGACGAACGTATACGGGAGAAAAATGGTAGTAAGAACGCA
Source organism: Vollenhovia emeryi (assembly GCF_000949405.1). Taxonomy (NCBI): domain Eukaryota; kingdom Metazoa; phylum Arthropoda; class Insecta; order Hymenoptera; family Formicidae; genus Vollenhovia; species Vollenhovia emeryi. Next base: position 810,741 of record NW_011967186.1, read on the forward strand.
TCGACACTCACCGTTCGCTGAGTCACGTCGCCGCCGGCCGCTCCCGCTCGGCCAGTCCTGACGGTGATCTCTGGATCGCACAATTCACCCTCGACGGCGGACGCGCGGCACTGCTGCGTACCGGCACTCCCGTCACTCCCGATACTCGCTCGCTCGCGCGAGCGAGCGAGCGAGCGAGCGCGGCGCAGCGCGACTTCGCGCCGTGTCCCGAAACGACTGGACTGCGCCAACCGACGCGGCGCGACCAACATGGCGGCCGCGCGCAAGCGCGCGTTCAACCGGAGACCGGCGAGGCGGCGCGATCGAGCGCCGCGTTCAACACGGACACTCGAGCGCTGCCGCCGCGCACGTACCGCGATTAAACGCACCGTGGAATCGTCCCGCGAAACTCGACGCGCGCACTGCGAGCCCGCGAGGCGTCCGTGTCGGCGAAGAAGACGCGAGTGAGCGCGCGCGACGTGACTCGCGAACGACCGACCGACGCGGCAACGCGGGGGACGAGGCAAACATGGCGGCCGCGCGCAAGCGCGCGTCTAACCGGGGACCGGCGAGACGACGCGCGATCGCGTGCCGCGTCCAAACGGGCACGTGAACGCCGCCGCACGCTTTGAACGCGCCGTAATATTCGCGCGATCGTTTCCGGACGATTCGGACGCACGATTTATCCAGGTACGATGGCGAAAGAGCGCGGGAAACGTCGAGTGGCGCCGGCAAGGCTCGACGGTAAGGCGCAGCGGCGTCGACGTTTGAACGCGTCCGTCAAGTCTCATCGAATATCGGGTGTCACGTACCTCAGTTAACGCACCGCGGGCGATCGTCCTGCGACATTCGGTGCGCACAGCGAGCCCGCGTAGGCCCTGCGAAGCGTTCGTGCCGGTGAAAAAGACCCGCGAGTGAGCGCGACGCGGCTCGCCAACGACTGAACGACCGCCGACCGACGCGGCAAACATGGCGGCAAACATGGCGGCCGCGCGCAAGCGCAAGCGTTCAACCGGAGATGGGCGAAGCGGCGCGATCGCGTACCGCGTTCAGACGGACACACGAACGCCGGCCGCGCGCTTCGAACGCGCCGTAATATGCGCGCGGTCGTTCCTGGACGATTCGGAGGCACGATTTATCCAGGTATGATGGCTAAAGACAATCTAGACGCACGATTTATTCAAGTACGATCGTCAAAAACCGCGGGAAACGCGTGGAGCGGCAGCGCTGAACAATCAGGCGCAGCGCGGCATCGACGCTTGATCGCGTCCGTCCATTTTGATCGAATATCGGTTGTCACGTACCTCGATTAACGCACCGCGGGTTCGTCCTGCGAAACTCGACGCGCTCAGCGAGTCCGCGAAGCGTTCGCGTCGGCGAGGAAGACGCGAGTGGACGCGACGTGGCTCGCCAACGACCGACGCGGCAACGCGGCGCGAGACAAATTAACACGGCGGTAAATTGGCGGTAAACGGTAAGCGTCGCGTCTGAACGTTGCGCGAATCTCGTTCGACGTGCCGTAATGTTCGCGCGATCGTTTCTCTAACGATCCGGACGCGCGGGATCGCGATTTTGGCGAGCGAGCGACGCGGAATTGTCGAACAATGCGGAACGACCGCGAATCCAGACGGCACGCAACAAAAGCGGCAGCGCTCGAGTACGTTTCTAGACGCGATCGCGTGCGATTGTTGCAGTAATTAAACTCGCGCGTGACGACGCTCTAGTCCCGAAGGAAAGAAAAAGTCAGGATGACGTCAATTTGATGTCATATTGACCGAATTTGTGTCAAATTTTGGTCGATATGGCATCAAATTGACGTCATCCTGACTTTTTCTTCTCCTTGGGATGCGCCACATTCATTCCGGCCAATTAAATAAAATGTTAATTAATAAAACGTTTGGTGGATTCAAGTGCGTTACGTGCAAAATTTAAGTACTACGCATTTTGCTTTTACTTAGCGCGAAAAAACGCGTTCTTTTAACCCTCACCCGCTGGCTTTATTTGAACGGATTGATAATTTTTTTATTGTAATGCAACTCATTGTAATACAATTTTATTATAACACACGTAACGACGTGTCTGCTAATTCTGTTTTAGATAGAGCGGCGCGTGGAGAAAGTGGCGAGTAAAAAGAATAGCAAGAGGACCCTCGAGCAAAGAACCACGCGGTAAGATCAAGCGGTTTGTTTATTAACCATTTTGTTATTTTCTTCACATAATTCTTTTTACATGTCGCGAGAATATAGTGATTTAGCAGTGGTCATAAGCAGTGGTCATTCTTGTGGTGCCGAAAGACGAAAGATTGTAAAAACCATAAAGGAGAATAAGCGTTTCGACCCTTAAGTACGGGATTTTGCTCTCCGTCGTTCGATATGCCGAAGGCGCGCCCATCGATACTTTCTCGTGCCGCGATTTTTTCCAATTTCTTGTCTGTTGCGTGAAGAAACGTGTAAGAAACGCCGGGGGGACTGTGCAAGTCCGTTTTCTCAATCGAGGAGTTCACGGAGGTGCGCGAGATGATCGACGTTGCTTCATACTTAAGGGTCAAGTCCCGCAGTCGACGGTTTGCTAATGCATCGAACTCATTAAGTCGGCTTTTACACACTGGATACCAAGTAGTAAAAACTACCTTCGAGATACGATAATAATCTATGGCACGAACGGCGCGGCGATATTTTCTATTACACGTCGCCGCGCGCGGAACAATATTTGCGACATCACGTACGCAATTCTCGCTTCTGTCAGATAAAAAAATAATGAAAGACTCTCGAGACTCACTCGTCGCGCGTCACGGACAAAGTCGATTTCTCTCGGGGCACCGAACGCGTGAATTTCGCTCATCTTTCGCGAGTCCCGCGATCTTAAATGCAGTCTTCCGCAGAAACGCGAAGAACAGCTCGCGGAAGAGGAAACCGGACCGGCGAATTATGCGGCTTGAACGAAATGTAAACGTTGTACACGTTGCGGTATCCTGCAAGCGTAATTCTCGTCAAACGCAAATATGGAAGACAAACATGCATATATATATATATGTAATATATACTTATACATTTTACAAGCAAATTCGCTTAGTGGGACCTACGATTTCTAAAGTTAAAAAGTATTTAGCTTCAAGCATGTCTTATATTCGAAAGTCATCTGAACAACGCTCGCACCGCGAGCTACGCGCTAGTAACCGACGTTTCGCCGCCCTGTCATTACGTATATTTTGTAATTTGCCTCGCAGAATGAATGCCAGTGAAGTGAGACTACGAAAGTAATCCTTTTTTCCCCCTTTAAATGCGCTCGCATGCACGTCGCGTTGCGCATAACTGAATGAAGAAATTGGTGCACAATTTCGCGTGGGTTTGTCGCAGATATGGCATCGCGATACATTGGTACAGGCTGATTGTTCCCTTCGTGGTCTGGTTCGCGTGTACAGGGTTAATGAATTAACGCTAAACCGATTGTTCGATATTTGTAAGATAAAAACGGAACACTGGGTACGCAAGAACACATTGTCAGAATCACATCTCGCGATCGTCGACCCTTGCCATATATTGAAAATGTGGATACCCGTCAACGGCGTATATTCTAGACCTCGAAATTCTAGGATAACTTATAAAAACCCGGAAATTAGAAATCTCAGACATGACACGGCTGTAACGAGTAATATCATGTTGTCGTCCAGAAATTTATTCATATTCTCTTAATCCTAATCCTTAAACTTTAATTCATTTACTCGCTTATGTATATATATATATTTTTTTAAATCCTCGGATTCGACTCCGAGTCTTGCAAGCTCAAGAAATTACGGCAATATTCCAACGATAAGTCGCGCGATAAGTGCCGATATGTTTGCCATGCCGTGGATGGTCGATCCTCCGCTCGCGAAGCGACTTCGTGACCGCGGCTCGACGACTAACGTAGCATCCCAGCTCATATCGACGTGGTCGCGTGGCAATCGGCTCCGTTTTGCGTCTGCTGCGTGCTGTGCGGCAGCGCCGCGAGCTCGTTCCTGCTGAGATGCTGAACGATCCCCGCGCCAAGGGAGTCACCGATGACGTTCACGGTCGTTCTACATCGATCTCTGCAAATGCATGCGCGCGTTAGAAGACGCCCCTTTGCGATCCTGACTGTGGCGCGAGGGAGAACTTACAGTAGCCAATCGACCGCGATGATTAAGAAGACGTCGTTGGCCGGGAGTCGCACCGTCTCCAACACCATCACCATTGTGACCAAGCCTGCTTGAGGTATTCCAGCAGCGCCGATACTGGCAAAGGTCGCCGTGATACTGGGAACAAGCGTTAGATGCAACAGATAGATCGACCAGAGACAAATCGACTGATCTCTTTCGCAAGATCGTATCCCGATTCATATCCTAGATATCCTTCGATGTCCTTAGAACATAGGGACGTCTTAAGGCCTGTGTCCACGATGCTCCTAGGTAGCCAGTTAACGTAACTTGTCATTTTCACGTCAAAATGACGACAAGTGACGTCAGTTGGCTACCTGGGCTAGAACTTGGTCCAAGTTCTAGTTTCGAGAAATGAGTAGCCAATTCCAAACCTATTCCACAAAAGCTGCCGGTTGATTGGCTACACATTTCTCGGAACTACAACTTGGGCCAAGTTCTAGGCATCGTGGACACAGGCCTTTAACGGACACGTAAGTTAGGAGGACACGTGTCCTAACTTGAAACGAGAAAGCCTTGAATGAACGGGGGAAGCTCACCTCACCGCTACCAGCTGGCCAAAGGAAAGGGGGACCTTGCGCACTTGCGAAATGAAAATGGCAGCTACAGCTTCGTAAAGGGCGGTACCGTCCATGTTTACGGTAGCGCCTATTGGCATGACGAATCTGGTGACACGCGGATCGATGCCGTTATTCTGTTCGAGACAGTTGATGGCGAGCGGCAACGTCGCCGAGCTCGATGACGTGCCGAAGGCAGTGACGAGCGCCTCTGCCATGTGCGATATGTAGACGTAGGGATTCTTCTTTGTGAGGAGGAAGAACAATCCGGGCAGCACCAGGAAGCCGTGTATGAGCAAGGCGATCAGCACGGTAAGGAAGTACATTCCAAGCTGGCCGACTATCTCGTCGAGCGACTTCATTTCCGTGATCTTCGCAGCGACCAGGGAGAGTATGCCGACCGGCGACAGCCTGCGCAACACGCGGAAACATTTCTTAATTCGCGGAGTCGGGACGCGAGTCCAAGACGGTATTATCACGGCAGAATTGCGCGATCACGACGGTTGCGCAACGATTGACGTTGCGACGAGTTTTCCTCGGGAAAAATTAATGCGTTTCAGAGAAACGGATATACTTATTTGCGAGTCTTACCATATCACCCATCGCGTAATCACCATCATAGCGCCCGACAGCGAGTCGAAGAAGTTGAGCAGCGGCTTCGCTTGCTGTCCCATTTTAGCAAGGGTGATGCCCAGCACCGTCGCGAACACAACGAGCCCAAGGATATTGGAGCCCGAGACCTCCTTCTCCCCCATTTCCCACTCGTCCACGGGAATGTTGCCTGAAATTTACAAGCGGAAAATGATTAGAGAAACGATTAGTCTAGACCAGTGTTTCTCAAACTGGACGTCGCGAAATAGCCCCGCTCTACCTTATTGGGTTTCTGCACTCGTAAAGTATTAATTTTACTTGCTTTACCATTTTGGAGGGTCGTGGGGCTAAAAAGTTTGAGAAACGCTGACCTAAATCGACGCCGTCTGACTTGACCGAAAACATTCTTCTATCGCTAAAGCGATTATTACCACTGGCATTTTCAGGCGGCTTGGGATAAGTTTGATACTGAGTGATGCAGGCTTGCACGAGATTCGGTGGGAACATGTTTCTGACCAAGTCCATCAATGTGTCGACGGTAGAAACATTTTGCGGCGGCCTTTTGCTCTCCGCGGCGGAGCTTCCCTCACCAGGCCGGATCGTGATGACGAGAATTATACCTGAGAACAGAATTTAACCGGCAACTGTCGCACTGCCTCAGCAGTTGGACATTTACTGGACGGCGCAGGTGAGTTCTTTCTATACTTTTGAGAATATTTTTCAAGCGGAGGTGAGATGGAAAAGAGATTCACTTCACAATGCGGGAATTCAAAAACAATTGTTCTCGTATTCCGTGTCTCGTATTGCTTTTCGATCGGTCCATAGCCCCAGTGAACACCAAGTAATAGTTACATAATATCAATATTATAATTCCCTACTTAACATGGGATATGTAATATAAGATGGATGTTACATTACATTTATCTTGTTGAGTAGAAAATTATAATATTCATGTCATGCAACTGTTACTTGGCGTTTACAGGAATGTTACGAGATACAACTTTAACATTTTTTGGGTCTGAAATTTCGCATACTGATAGGTGAAATTTGCAACTGCAACATACTTAAATCTCAATTTTTTCTACGTTTGGTCGGCTTATACGGGAGTCACCTTAATTCGTGGGAACAAGCGAGCGGCGAGGAAACGGCCGCGACGAAAAATCGGCGAGATAAGTGATGACACAACGGCGAGAAATAGAAATTATTCAGGGTTGGCGACGATAGTAAAAAAGCAAAATATTTCTAGAGGAAAGGTCGAACGTGCGATACGCGTAAGCGAAGCAGTTACGACCGGTCTAATCTCTGGACTAACGCAATATATAAAACGCCGTATTTGTCCGATGTCGCAAGATATTGTAAAACCGCGAACTCCCGCGCGATAATGCCGCCGGGTAATCTGCCGCTAATTTGTGTTGTCCGACGCGTCGTTCGCGCTCGATTCGCCCGCTCGGTCTTGCGCGTTAATTAACCGAGATGAGTCACGAGAATTCTGGGCTATCAAACGCATTCCCTCCGCGACCAGATATGTAAATGCGGGTGCTGTTGTGCGGCATCTGCCGCTTGTCGCGTCGCGTTTACCGTTTCTGAGAAATGTATCATTGCCCCGCTCGCGATAGCACGACGACGCGATGCTGAGACACCCGAGATCGCGATTACGCGCCGTTGATACGAGCAATCGTTTCACTTAACCCCGTGATACGTTATTTGAAACGTTAAACGCAGCTGCACGTCGAGACACGCGATCCTATTTAGTTTTCTTATTAATTATATTCGGATGCAGCTTTCATCAGTTTGTTGCGCGCCCATTGAGAAATGATTCGTCGATCGATATCGTTTCGAGATCGACCGACGAGTCATTTCTGGGCGGCTCTCGTTAACACACGGAGAGAATTTTCTTTTAAAATTTACCCTGAAAATCATGTCATCGCGGGACAACACGACGTTTTGAACAACTTTACGAGAGCTTTTTTTAAACTTTACCACACATTCTGCTAGTAATGTGTACGGCAAGATTTTCAAAAACTCTTGTCCCACGATTAAAAGTTTTTGAGGATAAATTTGAAGAGAAAATTCTCTCCGTGTACGAAGAAACGTGGACACGTCCCGCGAATAATTGCACCGATCATGACGCGACGAGTTAAATTAGGGGGTTTTTTTTCACCGACCTAATATGACGGCTGAGATGGTCGTTACCACGTAGTAGCCGATCGCACGCGCGCCGATTTTGCCGCTGAGCGACAGGTCGAGCGAGCCGATGGCCGATACCAGGCTTGAGATGATCAACGGCAGGATCAAGCTCTTGAGCATCCGCAGGAACAGGTCGCCGAAGTAATTGATATACATGATCTCGCGCGGCGTCCATTTCTCTCGGGTGTTTCGCAGAATTATGCCGAGTATCACGCCGCCGAAGACGCCGGACATTGTAAGAATAGTGAGCGCGTTGTGGCTCAGACACGCTCGCATCTTCTCCCCCACGGTCTGCGGCCTCTTGTTGGGTTCCTGGGGATAGTACGAGCTCCTCTCCTTGATTCTGTCCTGGTTCTCCGCCCCCGATAGCGGCGACCTGGAACGCATTGATAACGCTGTCTTTTACAACTCTTCCCCCAAACAAAACTCTGTTCTCTTGAAAGCTCTCACTATGAGCGTTTTATTACAGGCGCAAGGTTGAAGCGCAAGGATGTTGCTTCGACGGTTCATTGGGCGCCGAAGCCGCGACGCAAGAAATCGACCAATATGTCAAATACGAGAAGAATGACCGACTGTCATCGGCCGATTTCTTGCGCTGCGGCTTAGCGCCTTGCGTTTGGCGTTCATTTTAGAATGAGCTCTACATGTAGAGGACAGTTCTCTATTATGAGATAGGATTCTATATGAGATAGCAGATTTTCAACGTCCAAATTCAATCACCAATTTTTTTTTCGCAACGATTACACGATCCGACAATCAATTTTCCACTAAACAGAGATCTCACTCCGAGGGCAATAAGTTCACAGTGGAACCAACAGAAGATGTCTATTAATTATGCCAGAAACTCCACGTATCTCATATTAGGAGCCTATCGCATAACAGGGGACTTCCCTCTGCTACTTCTTGAGTTTCGAGCACAAGACGATCTCCCGCGAAAAAGTTCGTTTTATATATATACTATACACCTACATATTTAATCTGTTCTAAAAGACACTCTGTCTGGCACTCGGCGCGTACGCGTGTCGACTTCGGACTGACCACTGTAACGTGCGGCAGCAGATGCTCGGGAATTAATATTCTTTGCAATGGACGTGACTTTTTCGTATTTTTCATAAACCTTGAGAGCTGTAAGATGACATAAGACCCTCGCAATGGGCGCCTATTCTTATGTATGTCGACAGGCCATTTAACCGCGCGTATAAATACGTCAGAAGTTTTTTCCGTCCTGTACTGACGTGGATATTTCTTTTAAGGCCAGGTTCTCATTCTCAATGATGAAAAAATTGTTTTTTTGCTTAAATTTCATCCTTATGGTGTCGAGAATACGTGGCCAAAAGGATATGTTCATATCGAAAGTATTTTACGAGTTACAGCTCGTTCGAAGGGACAGTCTGTTGAATGAAAAACAGGTAATACACGCGCGCTCGGAACGGCTTTGTGGGGAGACCTTTGTCTATACCTGGCCGTTAAATCTACACTAGGTAGCAAGTTTATGGCCCTCCCGACATTTTCGAATCTATTGTAACTCGTATACCTGCGTATTCTCAGAAAAAAAAAATTTGATACTCGCGGGTTGCATTATCTAACAGGTTGCATTATCTAACAAAAATAAAAGTGTCGGGAAAATGCCGAATACACGGAAATCATTGGGAAATAGACGCCCAAATCGCCCAGTAAAGAAAAAATTCACTTACAATGCCGAAAAAATGGAGAGCGAGCAAGATTTTGTAAGCACTTCAGCCAATAAAATGAAGGACAAAAGTTACGATGATATCGAAAAGATATTAAATTACGCCAACACGAAAACGTACAGAACTCTCCCGAGAATTTATAATCACTTGCGTGATATGCGTGATTAATTCCAATCGGTATAAATCTTAGCGCGAATCTCGAGATAGAACTTTTATTTTTACATCGCTCGCTTATTGGCGACCGACGAAAATTAAACTGACGAGTCCTTTGTTACCGTAACTCCTATCTTTTACCGCGATCATTTCGCGCAACGTTGCAAAAAGCAAATCAAAATATTAAAAGATCTACGGCCGGTCTAGTTTTTACGAAATTGATTTGTTATTCTCGTCGCGATTACTGCGATCGTCTGATAAAATACTTTTTGTTGTCGCGCCTCGCTCGAAGTATCACAAATAGATTCTGCTTACCCCGTTTCGTCAGCGTTCATAACACTCGTACCAGGAATACACAAGACGATTTATAATATAATTTATTCTGCGGAATTAATATCCCGTAGCGTCGCTAAGTGTCGCGAAACGAATTACATCGCGGCACGCTTTCGTTTTCCGCACTTGTTGCAATTTCCGAACAATCGTACGGCTTGTTTCAACAATTAGCACTTCTTCGCGTATGTGGATCTGAGATTAACGCGCGGTTTGCACGTCTCCCGATTGTTGGCAGCGGCACTTGACGCGACAACACAAACACAATTCTTTTTAGAACCCAGGATTTATCGAACCTGGCAACTTTCGGTGATTACCGTCACTTCTGCAGTTAACCAGGGGCTCTTTTAACCCATCGACTATTTCAAGCTGACCAGCTTCCAATTTTCCAATTCCCTGAAGCGCGCGTAACGCAATCTCAGCAGCGTCCACGAGGAAATGCAGGAGCGCCGATTGCATAAAGAAGCGCGCGCGCGCGTGTGTCACGCGGAAGAAGAAACGCAACGCTAAATAACCTAACGGTTGGCGGCGTCCCCGTAGAGGGGAAAATAAAAAAATATATGAATAGCAGAAAAGTCGTCGCTTCCAGGCCGAATCGTCCTTATCGCAATACAGTAGGTACGTGACGATATGCGGAAGTGATGTCGACGGCACCAACAGCGCGTTAGGCGTGCAGCTGGCGAGAGGCGAGAAATTACACTGCGAATTGTCATTGCAGCAACTCTTTGAACGTTACAAGATAACGATCTGTGTTTCTACCATTTGAGAACGCCGCGATGCATTTGCGCCGATTAAGAATGTATTTTCATTATTATGCGCTTGCTAATACGAGGCTGTTACGGAATTAAGCGGATCAAATAAATGATGGGCTTTGGCGTCGCGCTTATTGCTTTAATTCGACAATATGGCGCAGGTGCAGCTTTGCAAATACGTGGAAAACAAATCAACCTGCCGCCTACATGCGACACTTTCTCATATATACATAATTTTTATTGAAAGCCAGCTTTAATTGCTAATTTCCATTAGATTCCGTGCAATAGTTTCGAAGAAATAAAAAGCGCGTTCAACTGGAACACGGAAGAATCTCTGATTATTTATAGACGAGACCACGCCTCGCTGTGTGTTTCATCGAGTGTTTCCACGTAGCATGAATAAATACTCGCGTACGCACAATCACACGACTTTTGGTCGTAACTAGAGTTCCTAGCATTCTTTTTATTTTTTTTTTACGACGAGCGACGCGGTGCGAGCACAAAATTCGTCCCACGCGATTATGCACGCGCGCGGAGGAACGTAAAAGGCAACGAAGGCGAAGGAGATGTACCGCGAGCCCATTTGCATGAGTCGAGGAGAGGAGAGGGCTATCGGAACGAGTACGCGCAACTTTGTCCACCTTAGGCCGAAAACCGTCGTTGCAAAATGTCACCGACCCCCCTCGACGGCAAGTGTCTCGTACACGTGTCGCTCGGGAAACCAGTATCTGAGATACGCGCGCCGGCGAATGAATCTTTCATCCGTGATTGCGTCATCGATCAAGGACACGGCCCGCCCGTGTCTAACGCCGTCGCGAAAGGACGCCGTTGCGTCGTCCTGATGCTAATGCTCGCCATGATGTCATCGGTGTTAATGTAACGTCGCCCCGATACATCCCGATTTCGCTTATTTGGTCGATGGGTTGAACGAGTATCGGATTACTCGCGTAACTTAACGGGAGGGCCGGTTCGGTGCTTGCAGCGGCGTGGACCGCGATGTTTGAAAACCCCGGCGGCGCGCGGCGGTCCCTGCCAAGTTCTTCCGAGCACCTCGAAGATCTTCCGGGTGCACGAATAATCGCGAGTGTGTTACAGATATACGCGCGGCCGTAAACTGCTGCGTGAATAAGTGTTGGTCTACAACCTTGCCTTGCCTTAAGTAAGACGCAAGACTTAAGTCGTAAGAAATTAACCAATCACAGGCATTTATTCCCCCCACTCTCACCTGTGATTGGTTAATGACTTATGGCTTACAGCTTGCAGCTTGCTTAAAGGCCAATGTCCACGATGCTAGAACTTGGACCAAGTTCTAGTATCATGGACATTGGGCTTAAGACAAGATTGTAGACCAACACTAACCTCTGGTTCACAATCTTGCTTTGAGTAAGCTGTGAGCCTTAAGCCGTAAGAATTTAACCAATCACAGGCGAGAGTGAGGGGAATAAATGCTTGTTTAAGACAAGACAAGACAAGACAAGACCAACACTAAGGAGGCGCGCGGAAAAACTTAAGCAGGAAGACGAAAGAATTTCGACCGATCGAAAGTTTCAGTATTGCTGAAGTTTCAAAATGCCCGCTTGCGTTCTCGGCTGCCAAGGCCCGAACACGCGAAAAAACTTGAGCAATAAAACTTGAGACTTAAGAATTTCAATCAATCTGAGTTTCAAACATTGCTTAAGTTTCCGAATGGCTGCTACGTTCTCGACAGACATTGGTCATTTCCCTTAACCCCTTTGGAGCATGATGGTAGCGTACGTTACCACAACTTCTTTACTTTTTGACCATTTAATTTCTAGTTAACGCATTTAGGTCGGTTTTTTTTGCATTTTTTGGGTATCTTAGCGATAAAGGATCATAAAAAAGTTGAGTAGTCTTTAATATTTATTGTAAAAGTTTTATAAATAAGCAAGGCCGGTGTCCACGACGCTAGAACTCGGTCCAAGTTTCAGCTTCGAGAAATGCTGCAAGTTGATCGGCTACACATTTCCCGGAACTGGAGCTTGGACCAAGTTCTAGCGTCGTGGACACAGGCCTTCAGTAACGGGAGGAGACGGAGGGACGAATTGTCGCGAGAAATTCGCAGACCAAGCGAAAAGCAATCGGCCACGGTAACGACGACATTCGCGCACGCGACGTGGGCGTTCGTCATGGATCGTTTCGCGGGATGTTTCCATTATTTCCGTTTCTCGTACCGAAGTTCCGGCGCGAACCCGCGCCGACACGCGGTAATGTCACGCGGGGGAAGATCGTGGCCTACTTTCCGCGTCCTCGCTGACACGCTGACCGGTATTTTTATCTTATCGCCGAGAACTCTAAACACAGCCGTACGGCTGCGACGGCTTCCACGACTGGTCCGGGATTTTTCCATTAGATTTCGCAACGCGGTAATCGCCGCGGCGGAAGAAGGGTTGATGAATGGGCATCTCGAGGTAAACGAACGACGTGTGAGACGGTTTTAATTGCGTCAGTTAATTCGTCGATAGCGCGACACTATACTCGGGGCACAACGTCACTCGCAGATGCTGGGTGACACGATTAAGCCTCACGCGGCCGTTGAAAAACAATCCGGACCGGCGGACAGATGGGAAAATATCGTCCCTGAGAATTAATGCCGGGCTACGACGATAGAACCCGCGCGTTTCCGGCCGAGTCCTCCTATATATAGTTTTGCATTGTACGTTTTTTTTCTTCTTTCCGCGGTTTTATATTACAGTTAATCGACGGCGCTCATGAATTGCACTGAATACCGAGTTAAGGGGTATCACCTTGCCGCGCGTTCGACGCCGCTCGTCTCGAATGGCGGTTCAATTGGTACCTTTTTGGTTTAACGAGGTGACGTCGGAGATAAAAATTTTACGGCTCTTGAACGCGCACCAAGTGGCATCGCGCGTGCATTTCGCGGAAAGCGTAACGTCGGCGAGAGAGATCGGCCCTCGCGAAGAGCGGAGTACGTTTGCGGAGGGCTCCGCCATTAAGGCGGCCGCAACCGGTTAAAATGGATTAGCGTGGAGGAATTACGCGCGGTTAGAAATAAGAATAATGAGTAGCCGCGCAATTTGTTGGAAGAGATCAGCGTGAAAGAGAGAATTAAGCGCAGTTAGAAACGGGAACAATGCAGACTCCTCGCGTCTCTCTCTCTCTCTCTCTCTCTCACACTCCTCACGCTCCAGTTTTTAATCGTCCCGAACACAAAGCGGAGCAATGAATGGATAAATAAATCAATAGGGCGAGCATTAATTGGATTCGTGCCGTCGCGGAATGACAAGCGGCGTCGTGCTGAATACTCAATGCCACGACGTTTTGGCTCGGGTAAAAGTTCCAAAATTAACTGCGGCAAACAACTTGTTGAATACGCTTATGTAAGAAGTTGCACGCAGATGCAAGATTTGCGATGCAGGTAGAATATCTCTCTTTCCCACTGTCTTGCTTATTTTGAAAAGCTGACGTCATCGGGCGTAAGCCTAAAAAGATTTTCTGCACCGCCCGTTAAGGCACGATATTTCATTCACAGAAGGAAAGAAGGAGACGAGGGGTGCAGGGCAGAGCTTGTTGCTGCGTAAATATTTGCCTCGAATTTTGACGTCTCGGTTATGATTATTTCGCGCGAGTCATAACTTTCGTGCGAAGCACTTAAGTGCGTGTCAGAATGCAACGTCTGATTTCAGATGTTACACAGTTGACGCAGTTGAAACAAATAACTACCATAAAAACGTAAAGCCGTTTCACTCTCCTGTCTTTACCGTCTGCATTTGAACAATTAGCACGCGATCATCGGTAACCGGTTTTACGCGTATTATGCACAATGTAACTGGTCGTCTTTACGCACGATCGAAAGACAGCTTCGATGAAAGGCGAAATCATCGGAGGAAAAATTTCTCCCTCGCTAATCCCGCGACGTTAAGCTATTGTCCATTTTCCGCCAATTGCAGATTAACTTTCTCTCAGTTCAACTTGTTTTTATCTTTCTTTTTCAACGAAATTCATAAGGGACCAATTCAAATGTTCTTTATTTCTGTTTTATATATTTAGTCTTCTCTTATTTTTTAATTCTTAAAACTAGAAAAGGGTAAAGAGTTAAACCGAGATTCAAGTCATTCTGCATTGATAGAAGAGAGGATACTGGGAATCTTGTACCCGGAGCATCCGTTATTCTGGGTCAATGTGACGCGGTCGCAAGGTCCATTAGGAGCAGGTAATTCCACGTAAGATTGCTCGCGCGATATATAATAAAAGCGAACGAAGACGGCACACGCCTAGTTTGCTAAATCAAATACCATCGAACGCGGTGATCGCACCAGATACGGGATAAATTTGCAGTTGCGGTGCTCGGTGCGATAGAGGCGGGGCACGTATTTCCTTATCAGCAACAAGGATAAACGCGCGCGACTTCTATGCCGCTCACAGTTTCGCATTCGCGATAATACGCATACGTAATACGTTTCATTGGCGTGTCCCCGCCGAATGTGTCTCGAGTTCGCACTTTCCAATCAATTATGTAAGCTTTGTCAATCACGTACTTTCATTGTCCTTCGAAATCCACACATTCTTGTATTTTTATAATTTAAAAGCCCCTCGCCACCAGATTTTACACTCAAAAAATTTTTGCAACTGCAGCGAAAGTTTTCTAGGTACGAAAAAAATAACTGAGATATACAAATGAATAGCCGATACTACGACATTCTATATGTTTTGTACTTAATCAATTTAAATAACAGAAACAGAATTTTTATCTGAACTGTTAGCGAACGTTAGGAAAAGAGTCTTTCTGTATCGCCTATCCATTATAACGTTTGATTGTGGTACATAAACAGTTATACTCTTTAAGATCTGTGTCCACACTAGAACTGGTCCGAGTTCTAGTTCCGAGAAATGTGTAGCCAATCAATTTGCAGCTTTTATAGGATAGCTAGAACTTGGACCAAGTTCCAGCATCGTGGGCACAGGCCTTAACAAAGATTGTTCCAGTCATGGTACGGAAATTTATTGTTATCCAATGTGAATGATTAATATTCAGTCATGAGACCTAAACTTTCCAGAAGGTATCACTAGAATGTGGCTGTTATAAATTTTGCGGGCTACAAACACTTTTCTAACAGATACAAAAGTTAACGATAAGATTTTGTTGCGACATTTATATAGATCTAGCTGCGTTAGTAAGATATTGTTTTGAGTGTAGATGCAGTTTGAGCGACTTGGGATTCACTCGGAACTTTTCAGAATCTTCTATACTGCGGGGACGAGCTGAAAAAGCAAGGCTGCGCGCGTCCGCGATATATAAGACTGTGTATAAAATTTATGCTGCGTCGTCTGAAAGAGACACGTTCTCTTGAGACGAGAAGCTCATCGGCGGACGCCGCGGATGCTGCGTTTACGCACGTTCTCATTAGAATTGGCCATGATTTCTTATGCGCAGCGCGCGCGCGCGGACGCGCAATCGTCGTCTTCTCCCTCTGTTCCTTATCAACAAAGAACGGGGCTTAACAATGATTTAATGAGCAGCCGTCGAGCGCCCGCTGTTGCCATTATGGAATTCTGTGCCAATGAATCCCGCTGCCGCTGAATGCGATATACGACGCGGCGTATAATGGGTTCAACTGCATATACACACGCAGGGTGACTTCCATTCACGGTGCGAGTGCGCCTCGTTGAAATGCGACTTGCGGTTTTTAATCGCGATTAAATTACGTGAAATATCCCGCCTTAGGCCCGGTTTCACCAGCGTCGCTTAACTTTAAGCTTAGCTCAATTCATTCCTCGTCTCTTTCCAACTGTTACTTTAGGAAGAGACAAACATGAATTAAACCGAGATTAAAGTTAAGCGACGTTTGATGAAACCGGGTCTTAGTCTTCGAAACTTTACACGAAAATCATGCCACTTGCTTCGGGCGTACTCGCGATGTAACGTGAGATATTTACACACATTACACGTCTCTCTATCTCTCTTACGGCGTTTATTTTCTAATCGTTGCGATATCTTGTGCCATGACAGCCGCGTAGCGGCCGATTACAAGTTGAAACATATCGTATCGCGATGGAGAGAGGTCAGTTACGACGATTTCAATCGCTTCGCGCGCATCAGCTTAACTCTATATTATTACGTAATGTATAATTAGTACGTCATTAGCTTTTACCACGACTGGATCGTAACTCTTCAATTATGATTTAATCGCAAAATCGTAAATAAAGAGTTACGACGTACTCATGGTGGAAGTTAATGGCATAATTTGACATTTAGCTTAAATACCATTGAAATCGTTACAACTCACGCATATTTTAAGTATCGTGACGATCGCGTGAGCGATGTGGCAGAAAAACATCGTGAAAATTAAAAAATTAAATTACGAGAGGAGGGAGAGGGCGAGATGATATTGAGGTTGTTCCTCCTGTACTGCGTGTAACTTATTAACAAAATTAGCATCCATTTTAATCAGGCCTAAAAGTCGGCGCGCTACCTAAATAAATGATAAGATTTACGTTTTGCCACGCGTGTGCGCACGCAAGTGATAATTCCTAGAATTAAAAGCACTAACAAAAGCTATAAAGATAATTATGTACTTAAACGTGTACTCGGAAGTTCGAAGGAATAATATTAATCGACGCACTTGCAAATGAGAACGTTTGACGCTTATGCTTTAACGATCGAAAAATTCCCGAGTGCCCGGGAAAAAATAAAAATATCTCATTCATGTAATATCTAATTATATCAAATTCTAAAGTCATCAAATCTTCAGAGATCTGATACTTTTCTTGAATATTCATAGTTATGTCTATTGAGATCTAATTAAATGTCTTAATAGAACAATTAGATTTAGTTGGATCTCAATAGGTAACCTCGAACATTCAAGGAAAGTGTGAAGATATGCCGAATTTTCGAATTGGATCTCGTGAGATATAGATATTACATGATTGAGACATATATGAGATTTTTTCATTTTTTTCTCGGGTGAAGTAATTTTTTTAAGTTGAATCTTAAAATTGTCTTGATCGAAAATTGCATTTTTTTTTCTTTTGCAAGTATATAGACGCTAAATTCCGGAGAGAAAAGCCTGGGTCAAAAGATCCAAATGGCAGAGGGCAAAGTTTATTCGATACACGTGTCGCGCTTATGTTTATCAACAGTCTGCTGATGATATCTCGTCATAATAAAATGTACCACAATCCGAACAAATGGCCGAGCGGTTACATCAGAATGAAGAGGGAAAAAAATCCGCCTTGAGAAAAATATTCGAGTAGCGCGATGTATACTTGATCAAGATTTCGCTCATTAATCAAACTGGTCGTTTATGGGTGACGGAGGCAATCGTTGAAGCGCGAGAAGCGAGAAAAAAACAGCGATATCTCATAGCGATAGGAGAGATCGTACTTACAGCTCGCTTGCCACTTCCATGATGCGCTTCCTGCGTCCTGTGCGTTCCAATGAGAACCGCGCTCGGCAATCGTTTACATAGAGCGTTCACTTCCAGTTAGCCGGAAGCGGCCGGGGCGTCCCGATGGGGAAGAGAATCGCCGGAGCTGGATCACGTCGAGGGGCACCAAGAGCGAATTTGCTTGCCTCTCCTCTCTCTCTCTCTCTCCCTCGGTCCCTCTCACGTCGCCGTTTCTTCGTGAGTGAAACGGCACGTCGAGGCGGTGACGCTGGCGCGGCGCGATTTAAGCCGAGAGGGATGAGACGCGACGGAGGACGAAGGGAAAAAAGAGGTCGAGGACAGGCGCGCGCGGATGACGGGGA
The DNA here is from genome assembly GCF_000949405.1 of Vollenhovia emeryi. Lineage (NCBI taxonomy): Eukaryota > Metazoa > Arthropoda > Insecta > Hymenoptera > Formicidae > Vollenhovia > Vollenhovia emeryi. The sequence goes on from NW_011967186.1 coordinate 828,884, forward strand.
TGAAGAATTAGATGCTCCAGGCGTCGATCAGCGGCCAAGCCCCCAAGACCGATCTACCTCCTCTTCCACTCCCTTCCTCTTCCGACTCGTCGCAAGCTCTTTCGAATCAACGTCGAACGGAATTGGTCCCGGCCGATCGGAAGCTGACGCACGACGTCGTCGGCGACGAGCGACGAGCGGCGTAACGGCGCGCACCAACTGGATGGACGAGAGAGCCGGGTATCTCGTTAGCCAGGAGAGGATGTGTGCTGATGGGGCTCTCAATCTGTGCCACCTTGGGTGGTACTATTAGCTATGGCGATCTCCCCCTACGACGATCTCTTCCTGCCGCTACCGGCTAGCCTATCATTGCGATACGCCGTTACGAATACGCGCGCGCTGCGCTGCGGCGGCTACGACCCCATCGGAAGCCACCGGCCAGGTCCCTATTGTTTGTCGGCGGTTTGTCCACTCGAGTATGATGAGCCACCGGTGCCGCGCGGGGTGATTCTTCTCCCGTTTCGGCGACGCTCGACGTGACCGCCCCTCGTCCGAGAGAACGGCACACTCTCTCTCGCTCTCTCTACCTCTCGCCCTCTCCTTTTCTTCCGACGCGAATCTCGCTCCCGCTGTTAACCCTTCGATGACACGAGGTTCGTTCGAGCTGCTCTGGATAGAGAACGGCGGAGGGCAGCCCTCGGGGACTCCGGCGGCGATGCAACAGCCACGGGTGCAGCCTCTTTGAGATTCACGAGACGCGTGACGTCGATCGATGAGCAAACAGTCGCCTTCGATGTTATCTGCAACAGAACGTGAACGTGACGCGCCGTGATAACTAACAGCACGCTGAATTCTTGATATCCCTAAAGCTCTTTAAAACCCGTGCTACGGGATTCATGCCTGTCGACGTTGTTTCAGCATTTATTTTTAACGCCGCCGCGCACGCGGCTTGTGATCGAACGCACGATATTAATGAGCAATAATCGCCGATCGTGTGTGTTTTTTTTTTCGTTTCACGTAACGCGCGTCGCGAGAACAAGTGTCCCTCGCGGGAGAGCGCAAACAAATCCGCTCGAATACACATAATCCGATCTCGTTTACTCTTTTCGCGCGACCAGATGTCGGTCGTTAAGCTTTGACACTTGTCGTCCCGTCGAGTACACGTCGTCGGACCTGACGTCTCCTTTTTGCTCCAATTTCCCTCCGTATGTAATATCTTAATATCACTTTAAAAAGAATCTCTCCCGTCTCCCACCTCGTCTCTCTTTCGCTCTCCCCCCCCTCCCCTCTCTCTCTCTCTCTCTCTCTCCCTTTGAACGAGTCGATCGATGAATTCTAGTCAACGCGACTGATGCAACACGTGCGCGGCGTGTAATCCGTTACATAACGTGTTACATCTATCGTAAAAAGATAAACAGCTGTTGGCGCAAGACGAAAACGGTAGTTGAATCGCACCGAAAATTTGTCGAATTACACGTCTCGCTCCCTCACGAGTTGTCGGCGATATCGCTACAATTTCAACGGCTACAATCAACTGACGTTCGCTCGGAATGCCGTACTTATCGCGTTAGAGGATTGCAAAGCGCCCCAGGCGCTCTAATAATTTATTCGCTGTTATTGAGCAAGTTGACGTATCGCATGCATCCGATTTGATTAGCATCGGCGATGTAGAAGACGGGAAGGCGCTCGGGACGCGACGATTACGGCGATTATCGAGTGGTTCGACAGCTTTAATTATGGCACACAACCCAGAAAAGATCGGGCTCGGCGAGCTAATCGCGCGGAACAAGCTCCGCTTCACGCTCGGACAGCCGAGCGTTTCGGCGGCGCGGGACGATCTCGAGAGGCCCTACGGGACGTCCCTTACGGTGTGCCCTTGCTCCAAATTCAAGCTCTCCGACTCTGACTCCGACGCTGTTCTCAATTAATTCCGATAACCTTCGGGCTCCCGTAATCGCTCGCGCGAACATTCGTTGATCGAGTCGTATACGTTCGCACGGCCTTCAAAAACATGTTGTCATTTTATATTATCCCAGCGGAAGGGAATAGGGCGGCGCGGGCGAAAAAAACTTTCAATCGCGCGGGGAAAAAAGAACGTGAAAGATTAATCCTTTGCGTCCCCGGTGCCTTTGCGAAACCACCACCGAGCCGTCGTGTTCTTCGAGTCTTTTACGTCTTGCCTCGAGCTTTTTGCGGCCGCAGGGCACTCAACTGAGTACCCGCGTTATTTTTAATAACGTGGAATATGCGGCAATTAACATATTACTCTCTTTGTACAATTGACAGTTATTTACACGTATCTGTACAGTGATGGACAGAATGGCCGATTTTTTCAATGAGTTTAGGAGCGTGCAATTGAGTACTCGCGTTATTTTTAAAAATATGCAGCAGTTAACATATTGCTCTCTTTGTACAATTGATAGACATTTACACGTTTCTGTACAGTGATGGACAGAATGGCTGCGACACGTTTTTTTTTAAATAAGTG
>NW_011967186.1:833853-875051 GCF_000949405.1 Vollenhovia emeryi
AAATCGACGGGCAGAGCGCGCGACGGGCGAAGCGAAAAATCGTGCTGAATTCACGCGCGCGTGCGTGCGCGTGTGCGTGCGCGCGCGCGCGTCCGAGTATCCTCAATGATCGCTGGAGAAGAGGAGGCCGACCCGTCGGAGGTCGCGGTCCTTTCTCTTTCCGGCCGATTTTCGGGGGAGGGATAACGCCATCATTACCGTCTCCGGTGCCATCCGGTGAGAACCGGCGCGGGACCCGCTGGAATCCCCCGCGAACCGGCTCGGGACCGGCGAGAGGGTGCGAACGGCACTCATCTCTCGCGGACGGCGGTTTTCTCGCCCGAGGCCCTCGAGTTTCCCTCACGGAGGGTCGCGGGGTAGAAGGGGGGAGGGGAGGAGGACGCGTATCCCGCGCTCGCGCCCTATCCTCTGCTCCACCACCTCCGCGACTTGGCGGCGGTCGCCATGGCGAAATTCATTGTCACCCCGGATTCTATCCGGGCGCCTCTATTTCCGTCTGACGTGCGCAACGAATCGGATGTCAGGAGGTACTACCCACGCGACGCATGTGGGATCGATAAAACGCCTCCTCTCCTGAAATTCGGATAAGCGCGGTGCGTTACAGTCGCGCGCGCCCGGCGCCGCTGCCGCCCGCCATCGCCGCCGCTCTCGCTCTCTCTCTCGAGCGTTTGAATCTCAGCCGGCCGCGTCGTCGGTCCACCCGCGGCGAGGAAACGGAATCCGGCGTGTGACACGTACGCTCGACGGGGAAAAAATGGAGAACGCACGACCGCGAGAAGCCGCCGGCCGCGCACCGTCGCCGGTGGAAATTCGGCGAGGCCGCAGCATCCGCGTTTTGGCGCGCGATGCGATCGAAGAGGGAACGTCAGCCCCTCCGCCCTTTCTTTTTTATCGATTTTCCGGACTCGGCGTCGCGCGCGCGACGGAGGGCAAGAAAAGGAGGAAAAGCGACCGGAGGGTTTCGCCTCTCTCGTCGCTTTTTCAACGCACCTACGTCTCGTGGAGACGCGGGAAACGAAACGAGGCTCGGGCGTGACTCGCACGGGTATCTATAGCACGAGGAGAATTGCCGTATCCGGCGGTCGCGAGACTACTTGGCTGCACGCGCGACGCGACGCGACGCAACGTGACGCGGCGACTCGGTCCTGTTGCGCGCGGAGACGCGTGTAGCCGCGGAATCGCGAGTCGCCGCGCCGCGCCGGTGAGTGCGAGCGCGGGGGTAATTCGAGCCGCGAAGCCCGCGCGAGTTCGAAAAGCGCGCGGGCGACGAGGAAACGGGCCTTCTCTCTCTCCGACTCGTCGCGCCTTCGTAGGTGGAGCCAGCGGCCGCTTCCTTGCCCCGATGGATCGCTCTCGCTCCGCTGTCCCAAGCTATATTTGTACTTTGAAACGATATTACAATGAGAGAGAGACAGGCAGAAAGAGAGAGAATTTAACCTTGTATGCGTGACCAATGAATTTTGTAATAGCTGAGGTGACCAAAATTGCCTTGACGATTTCGAATAGAATAGCGTCGAAAAATATCCTTCGAAAGTTTTCTGAAAGGCGGGAGAACATTTGTCAAAGGTTACTGTTGAAAGCAACCGCGGCGTGGACCGATGCCCGTTTTCACCAACGTCGTGTAACTTTAAACTTACAATGAGTTCAATTCGTCCTTTATCTCTTTCTAGCAGTTCCCTTAGAAAGAAACAAAAGATGATTTAGACCAAGATCAAAGTTAAACGATGCTGGTGAAAATCGGGGTGAGAATTTCTTATGCATTGAAGGAAGAAATTATTCTGCGATATTAGGCTCGAGAGAAAGAGTCGCGGATGTTGGTTTCGCAATAAATTTCAGCGCGCTGCATTATCAAGAATCGGAAATTTTTACAATGCAAACAACGTACACTCGATGAAGCAACGTTTCGCCGACTTGCGAAAAATAATTGATCTGCATACGTGTTAGTTTGTAATTTCAGAAAAAAAAGAAATATTTCACGGGTTGCAATTACAGAATTAATGAGAGAATACATGAAACGTACGTTCATTTAAATGTACGTTTACTAAGCAAAATGGAATAATTCAGACACTACAAAACACACCGCACAAATACAAGGTTACAAATGTAAAAATCGGAAGCCGTCGAAAGCCGCGGGGCACGGATTAAGAGTTAAGCAATATCTAATATATTCATTTATATTATTATATAAATTAAATATAAACAGGAATTGTAAACAGTACAAATTAGCTTAGCGAGTCGTAATAATGGAAGTACGTAGTCGAAATTAACAAACGTCATCCGACGAATGGCACGTTGAAGCGTCCCCCGATCCGCGTACAAAAGCTACGTACGCGGATTATCCTGTCGACGAGTACATCGAACGGATCGCGCTGCCCCATTGAGCCGAAACGCGCCTCCAGCTCGCCCCTCTCTCGCCCTCGCGCCGCCGAGAATAAAGAACAGCCTCGACATTTTTTTTTCTCTTTTCACGCGAGAACCATCCGGACGGAGGCCGCACATGAATAACATGATACATTTGCCATTGTAATTTAGAACGGCACGTGTTTCGTGAAGCGAACGCTCGTAACGCACGCCGGGCCGAGCCCCGGCGACGGGGCGGACGGGGCTAACGGGATTATTAATCGGCGAGCGCGTCCGCCGCGGCTCGGCTGAGAACCGCTGCCGCGCGCGTGCGACGCGAATGCGCGGATGCGAGGTATCGCGAGCGCGAGTCGCGCCGCGGACGGGAGCGTCGCGTACAGCGCGGCGCATTAATTCGCTTTGGGTTGTACTGTCGAAAAGCATCGATGTTTAAATAATCAAGTGATTTTTGTATGTAATTTTCCATCCCTAATTATTACCCGAACCAAATTAACGAGCCATGCTGTACAATCGATCGCGTTAACATTCTCGTTTCTCTCCTCCCACGTTTCCTAGTAGCACAGTACACCATGGCTAAACATTGGCCCAATGTTGGTTCTATTAGAAATGCATTGGCTGACATTGTCCAACGTAAGGCCAATATTGTCCATGGAATAAATGTAATTGCACTATAATAATTATATAAAATTAGGATTTATATTGGAAGTGCCAATATTTAACAATTGATAAGAATATTGGTCTAATATTGATACAATATTAGACCGATATTGCTAAATAAACTCATTGGCTAAATAAGAGAGGGCGTCCATCTTTCAATATTGGACCAATACTGGCAACACTAGATTTACATTATTTCTCAATATACTGCGCTACTAGGATTGCTTTTCCCGCGCGGCCAATCGATCTATCTCCTCTACGCGATCAATCGCGCGACTTGACCACCGGCTCTCCGTTCGCGAAGGGCGACGAGGAAAATCGGCGAGGAGCGTATATCGGACACCGTTAACGCGGCCGACTGTACATACTTGTGCGCGCGCGCACGTGGATATATACGAAAACTGCGCGCTTGAGAGAACGAATATTCCCGGGGCCGCACGCAAATGCGTCCTTGTGCGGATTAATTGCGGCGTGCGCGCGCGCGCGCGCGCGGTCGTATTAATTGCGTGCTCTCTTTTCCACGCTCCAGCCTCTTTTGCCCTCCGCCCCGCGCGGACGCGAAACGTCGCCCAATTGCGAGCAATTTACTCGGCCCGCCGTGGGTCAATGCTAGATCCGCGCCGCTGTCGACGTCCGCGGGCGGATTCCACTCGAATCGCCGTCGCCATCGAATATTCGTGACTGGAATTACTCGCGCACGTCCGAGCGGGGACGAGATCTCCCCGGGCTCCTCGATCCTCGCACGCGGGGCGATATCTCGGAAAGTGTATGCTCAGGTAGCTATGCTTTGAGCGACCAATCGCTGGCCATTCAAATGATTCTAGGGTCTCGAAGATAAAATATGACTAGCTTTCTCTTCTTTTGAACAAGTTGGACCGTGAAGAGAAGGAACAATGCTCGCCCGTAAACGTTTACAGGATCGAAGTGTCCCACGGGACGCTCGGCTTCCTGTCCTTTCTACGGTAAGGATAAGTCTGTTTGTAACTCATCCAAGTGAGTAGATGACGGGAAAAATGCGCCGTGTCGAGACTTAAGTGCCATTTCTGTATACTCTGTAAAAGTCAATCAGTGGATTATCACCGGAAACAGTGACGATCCACTGATTGACTTTTAGAGAGTAAGAACTGTTGAAAATCATAGTGAAATGATACAAAATCATGCCTCGGTGTGACGGTCGTACTAAAGTATCCGTCTAAACTTTTCCAGCCGGATGAGCCACGAGCAGGAACATCCTTGGGTGTGGAGAGGGCATCAGTAGGTGAGTTCCAAGTATTCCGGGTGTACTTTGAGATTTAGGGCCGCCGGTGCCACGCAGCTCAGCCAGCTGACCAGCCTGTTCTTGCTGCAACATTTCGACAAATACAAGAATTACACAGGGTGAAAAGGTCACTTGATCGACTCGCCCTAAGGCAGCTCTAAGTCTATCAACCGCTGCTTAAACGTCGCTTCTCACCTCCTCGACATGACGCGCAGCAACTCCTGCGACAGACACGGATGTAATTGCAGGAATGGCGTACCGACGACGGGGTGAATCGCTTGCGATAATTCCGTGTAATTTAATTTGGCGCCGTGGACCGTTTGAGCCTCGTTCACGCTCACCGGGTTGATACCGGGGAAATCTAGAGGAAAGAAAAAAAAAGTGGGGGAGGGAAGACAAAACGAGAAGTAAAACGCGCGGATCCTCTCACGACAATTGCCGCGCGGGCCTCCTCTCCGCCCGTGATGAATACGCGAAAGATAATCAGCGTTAATTAATCTAAACGACATGACGCATTTCCGCTCCGCCGAAACGCGCTATCGGGATTAATTAATACCGTATCCGCGTATCTGCGCGAATATTGAAATAGTCGGACACGTTTGCGTTTATAATCAATAAAACGATGCACGCGAGGCAGGGGATAGCGCGAGTGCACGGTGCCGGCAACCGCGAAATTTCCAGCCCCGCGCCGTCCATTTTGCCCCGCAACTTTCGAAATTTCGGGACGGCCGCCCCGTGCCGCGCCCTTCTCGGAGACACAGGCGCACTCGCCGGTACCCCGTTCCCTCTTTAGCGTACTGTTACCAATTTGTACCAATGTCGTACGATAAATTTTTCAAGTGTGTTGACTGGCTGCGGGACAGAAGAGTTGTCGAGTATCTAGAAATTGTCCAGCCTGTGGCCAGTCAACGCGGTCAGAAAATTTGTCGTACGACAAATGTAACATCAGCCTTAACCGGCTCCTTTTTTCCTCTTGCGTCCCGACAGCTCCCTTTGCAGCTGGTGAGTAGCCGCCCCGCCTGCGTCTTTACCTGATTTCCAGCCGTTGAAGAAGAGAACTGGGACGCCGTAGCTGAGGGACCACAGAACGTGGTGCTCGACGACGAGGGGCCTCTCGCTCGCGGAGGGAGCCTCGTGCGGGTCCTCCCGAAGCTTCACGTGGAACTCGTCGGCGTCGTCGCCGCACGCCTCGTCCTCTCCCGCAGTCGAGTCGCTCGGCACGAAGCACTTGGCCCTCCTAACCAGATAAGCTTGCCCGGGAACGTCCTGTGTACAGTTTGTTACGTGAGAGAGGCTGAGGTTGACAGCGGATATCGCGCGGTATGCGATAATACACGTATTTTCCGATCGTTGCCTCGCGTTTAAGTGGCCCGTAACTTTGCCACCACCCCCTCCGCGTAGCTCGTACATCACTCGACGCCACATTTGGAGCACGCCAGCGTTAATTTGTAAACTTCGACAGCAAAATTTCAAACGACTTGGGCCCGGTTTCACCAAACGCTGCTTAACTTTAATCTCACCCAGATAGCCAAATGCTACCCAGACGGAGCACACAGTTCTATAAATATTCTTCTGGAGTGCGAATATCCTTAATTTCAGAATATTCCAATCGAATATTCTATAAATAGATTATTACAATTAGAAATATCATATATTTGAAGAATATTCTTCAAATGTTCATAGGAGTGTCTTGTGCTATCAACAACTAATTGTGACGAACTCGGGACAAGGGGTCAGCATTATGTCTGTTAAGTTGAACTCGTATGAATTCTAATTCCAATAGCAAGTTGTTTGCAACGCGTCGACGATGAATCATTCATTGCTGATACGTTGCAGACATCATAACGTATTAGATATTGCGGACCGCTTGCTCTCGAAATTTCGTCAACTGCATGTATAGTCATGTTGCTGCATTCGGAACGTATTTATTTCGATGTCAGCAAATGTACAGCAAATACGTAACAACATATGCAGTGCAGTAGCTGGCTCAATATGCTAGATTATGCTTGGCTATCTGGGTTAGTTTAATTCACGTTTGTCTCTTTCCAGAGTAACAGTGGGGGTTTGTTTTCTGTTCCTCCACTGGTGAACTGGTAAGCTAGAATGAGAAAAAAATATGCTTGTCTTACTCCAATTTATTGCACTAGGAACAGAAAACAAGCCGAGACAGCCCTTACGGAAAAAACACTCAAGTGTGTTAACACTTGTGTGTTTTTTCCGTAAGGGAATCCTAGTAGCACAGCGCATTGGCTGGACACTGGTTCAATATTGGTTGTATTGGCAATGCATTGGCCAGTATTTCCCGTCACTAAACTCGAGATTAGTAAACTTTACTCTGACTCAAGTGAAATTTCAGTTTAATCTCAGTCAAACCGTAGTCTGATACGGGCTTAAGTAGGCATATTGGCTAAACAAGAGGAGGCGTCCGTCTTACAATATTGGGCCAATGTTGGGAATATTAGATTGCCATATTTCCCAATGGCGCGCCAATATATTGCGCTACTAGGAAAAGAACGAATGAAGCTAAGCTCAAAGTTAAGCGAGCCTAAGACCCGGTTTCACCAACGTTGTTTAACTTTAAGCTTAGCTTAATTCGCTCCTTGTCTCCTTCCGACTTTAGGCCCGGTTTCACCAACGTCGCTTAACTTGGAGCTCAGCTTAATTCGTCCTTTGTCCCTTTCCAGCTGTTACTCCAGAAAGAGGCGAACGTGAATTAAACTAAGATTAAAGTTAAGCGACGTTCGGCGAAACCGGGCCTTGGAGAGGCACGTTAATTAAATGGAGATTAAAGTTACGCGACGTTTGGCGAAACCGGGCTTTAATTTTTCACCCGAGATTTGACATTTCGTAGGTTTACGACGAGCGGCGCACGAATACATTGCATAATTGTGAGTATCATAAACAATGTTAATGAAACGATTCAATCTACATATTTTACCGCGTCCGTTCGGGTCGGCGTGTAATCCGCGCGAGCGAGCGGCTCGGCGGTACACGACAGTACACGATGTACCTTGTCCCCGCGGAGCTCCCATCCGTCGGATATCTTGTCTGAAACAACAAGAAATCTCTCTGCATTCTCGAGGAATTCCTCCCATGTAACCGTGCCCGGGCCGTCCATTGGTGCACGAGTCTAAACACGGAGAAATTTAATTATTTTTCTCCTCTCTTTTCTACTCGAATCAACCGTGCGTCACGTGTAAAGTCGCAACGGGGGCTTCCCGTAATCATCGCAGTCGATATTCTTGCGCTCTTTGGTGTCCGAGTTTCGGGACGGCGTCCGGCGATTAATTCTCGCGTCGGTTAACGCCGGGCCTCGCGCGAGCCTCTCGGTGCCATTTGCCCGAACGGGCGAGGGCAGAGAGAGAGAGACGGAGACAGCGAGGGCGAGGAGGCGCATAACAGAATTATAGAACATTTCGTCTAATTTTGCGTAGCGACGTCCAAGTCGCGACGTCGATCGCACGATAAAATTGAAAAAGGGGAAGCGGTTCACCCGAGAGAACAGCGTGCCTCCTCCCGCCCCTTCTCTGCCCCCCCCCCCCTCCACCCGAGGCCGCTACCTTCTCGCCAAACTCTCTATCGCGTCAATTGTCGACTATTTCGCGTCGGACGCGTCCGCCGACGTTCGGGCGCGATCGGGCGTCGCACCTCGCCTCCCCGCCGGCCGTGCGCCCTCCCCCCTCGTCGCGTCGACGTCCACCGCGCCTGCTTCCAGGGACTGTCGACGTACGCACGCCGATAGTACCTGACGTGTACGTACAGGTATCGTAGCCGCGTGTGTGCGTGGCGTGAGCGCGCGCGTGTAGGTGTACGCGCGTGTGCATCGGCCGCGGTCCAATCGGACGCCGTGTTGCGGCCAGTGCCGTAGCGCGAGCGGGCGCGCGAGCGGGGAGAGCTTTGCCCTTTTCCTCACCCCTCCACCCCGCCTCCCCCTCGCCGATCCCCCGTCGCCGCGAGTCCTTTTTGGGACAGCTTCGTCCTTTATTCGACAATGTGCCCGTACCGGCGTGTCGTCGCGCAGATAGAATTTCTCGCTTGTTTTACGCCTGCGCCTTTATCGCAAATTCGAAGTATCGACCTATCCCAATATCGCGCGGTGCGTTTTTTTTCTTCTTTTAACAACAACGATATTCCATACGGCAGGCCGCGCGGCGAACATGTCCGGAGATTCTCCCGCGAGGAATAATCCCGGCCGCGCGGAAAACGCTTCCGCCCCGGCTCTCGGCGCGGCTCTCCGCTCGGCGAGATAACGCGCTTTACGCCGCACGCCGATCCGTTAATAACACGAGACTAATAGCGCAACGTCCAGGACAGGAGATAAAATATTGTAATTAGCCGCTCGATTTAGGCCCGGCCTGCCATTTTCTGGTTAATTGTTATCCATCAGAGGCCAGTCGATTCGCTGTCTCTCCTTGGGTAATAACGTAGAAAAGGGTGTAGAGTCGACTAACTTCTGGTTAACCAGAAAGTGGAAAACCGAGTGTCGGAAGACTCGCGAAAATATTGCAATTATAGCGAATATCCGGTTGGTTGCACTAGTGCGCACTGAGTGCACACTAAGCCTTGTTTACGGTCAATTCTTATACTTAAAGATCATGTTAAATACCTCTTGCAATATCTCTTATCCAGAAAAATCGCCTGTACAACGTTTACACCGGTCACTTTTGACTAAATACTCTTTGAACATGTATTTACGACAAAGTTAAATGTAAGAACTGACTATAAAGAAGCCTTAGCGTGCACTCAGTGCGCACTGGTGCAACCGAATTCGCCATTAGCTTCCGCGAGCTCTGGACTGGCTAACGATATTTTCGCACTAATTTATTTATGACACTTTCTAGACGACTTATGTCCATTTCTATCAATGCAGATTAACTTTAAGCTCGGTTTAACTTTCGTTTGATCTTTTTCCAGTTCCAAGCGTTGGAAAAAGATGGAAAGTAAGTTAAACCGAGATAAAAAGTTCAGTTACATTGGTGGAAGTGGACGTTAGGCCCGGCTGCACCAACGTCGCTTAACTTTAGCCTAATTCATTCCCCTTTCGTCTCTCTCTCTCTGTTTCCATCAGAAAGTAAATTAGGCTAAAGTTAACATTGCGTAACGTTGGTGCAATCGGACCTTAATTTTTGTCGCAGCGAAATGTTGCCTGAAATCCGAAATCTAGCGAAAACCCGCCTGACCACCGTTGTCTCACGCAGTTTACGTATCGACGATTCTCGGTTCGTTTTAAGCAAAAGTACGTGGACAAAGGTATAGAATGCCATTTGTTCGAGAAAACTTTCTCTCTATACAAAGAAATAAATCTTAAGCTGAATCTTGTCGAAGTTTCCTCGTACGAGGGAAAGAGACGTCAAGGCGATCCTCAGGGCCTGAGCAGAACGGCTGGCTTGTATTTCTTAAGTCACAAGACAGTTGCTGTGCGTTACTTTAAGGCAAAGAGTTTAAAACACAAAACATTGTCTTAAGCGTACAAGACGGCCATTCTGCTCAGGCCCTTACGTACAAACAATGCAAATGAAACTTTCACGTTACGGTCCTATGTGTCGGCACTCGATACGATACAAAGAAAATTGTCGCGTATCCGAAAGAAGCTGTGGAGGGGGGCGGGGCGCGTCGCCCCCGTCGTCGTTTCTTCAACTACCTTCGTACGGCACTGGCATAACAAACGGCGATGCGCGCGCACCGTTCCCGGCCGGTGCGAGGGACGAGGACGGCTTGCGTTGGAGCGAGAGAGAAACGGCGCGTAGGGAGGCGCGAGCGAGCGAGACAGAGCGCAACGACGAGCGGATGGGGGGGCTGGAGGAGACGGGGGATCGGGTGCACACGGCGGAGACTCATCTGCGTGTAGTCGTGCAGCGCGTGCGAGATCTACGAGTCACACTTCCGAACTTGCTCGTGTTTACACGACAGTAAGTTCAGTCCGCTCCCGCTCTTCCCGCCCCGATCCACGCCGCGCGAACGCTCCGTCTCACCCGCCGCCGTCCCACCGCCGAGCAGCGCGTTACGCGTACGCGTTGTGCGCGCGCGTACGTGTGCGTGCGTCAAGTTTACGTGCTCTCGCGCGCGCGTATGCGCGCGCGTGTTTATGTGCGTGAGTGCGCGCGCACGGAGCACGTATGCGTTATTATGTACGTGGTGCGGCCGCAGTGATACACCGTTCCCGTGTTGCGAGACGCTTGCGGGTCTGAGCGCGCGCGCGACAAAGCGAGACTCGCCGAGGCCGAGAGCCGCGTCCGGCGGCGGCAACGACGGAGACGAGCCAGAGAGCCCGTCCTCGATACGATCCCCGCGGTTGCGATGCGCGGTGGGCGAGCGGCGCGAGCCGAGGCGACGACAGCGACCGTAGCGAGCGGGCGTACGGTGTGAAGTGAGCGGGCGACGGCGACGTCGCGATCGCGATCGAAGACAATAGGACGCGCGCGTGCGGCAACGCGAGACCGTGGCACGATACCGGAAGGACTGCGAGGTTGTGAGAGGCAAGTGCGATGAGGACTTCGGCGACAACAGCGGCGGCGACGACGACGACGACGGCGACGGCGACGACAAGGCGCCCCCAGCGACGCACCTGAGCCGCTCTGACGATTACGACGACGGCGGCGGCGACGACGACGACGTCGTCGTGATGCGTCGCACCGTGTCGCTCCAGTACCGCGCAGCAGCAGGCACCTCGCTCCAGTTGTGACGCGACGTGTTGGTGACGTGACGCGACGCGACGTAAAGCGGGACGGAGAAGACGTTCTTCTCGTCAGTGCGCGAGCGAGTGAGCGAGCGAGACGGAGGGATTTCGAGCAGGAGAGAAAGAGAGAGAGAGAGATAGAAACGGAAACACCTCTTTCTGCGTGCAGCGAGTGCAACGGAGACGAGACTAGTGGAGTGAGTGAGTGAGTGAGAGAAACGGTGAAAGAGAGAGAAAGAGGGAGGGAGACGGACGTAGACAGAAAGAGTCGCGCGCGCCGAAGTGTGTGCACCTTCTCCTCGGGTCGCGTTTCGTTTGACACGACGTCGCGCGTCGTCGACGTAAGCACCGCTGTGCGATCGCCGCTCGCCGCTCGCTCGCTCGAGCGAGCGAGACAGACGCCGTATACGCGGGGACGGGGACGCGCGTAGCGCGCGCGCGAGAGAGAGTCCCCGATCTCCCGTTCTTTTCACCACTCGGCCGTTCAGCGGCGCACGAAGGAACGGCGGCGCACTTGTGTTTACGCTAGAAGCATTGACCGGCCACCACGGCGACCATGTACGCGAAGGGAAAAGGGTCGTCAGTGCCCTCGGACTCTCAGGCGAGAGAAAAGTACGTATCGAGTGAGGCAGATAGAATAGAATAGAATAGCGAGAGAGAGAGAGAGAGGGGGGGAGAGAGCGCGAGCGCGGGAGGAGGGGAGAGAAAAATAAAGATGATTGGCGTTCCGTCGTGAAAATTCCAACCGGCCATTGATCGCTCCGGTATAACTCCATTTTTCTCGGGCATCCTCCTGACTCCACCTCCCGCGCCCCGCGCGCCTAGCCCCCGCTCGGGCTCTCCTCTCCCTCTCCCGCCGTCGCCCCCCCCCCCGCCCCTCTGCGCTCCCACCACCCCCTTCGTCGTCGTCGTCGTCGCCGGTTCTTTTTGCTCGGAGCGAGCGTCGCGCGTATATCGCGACCGGAGAACCCGGTTCGTCGGGTTAATCCAGTTTACCTACCGACGGCCGATGAGCCATTTCGTTTGTCTTCCCTCTCTCGCCTTCCTCTTTGTACGTTTTCTCGTTCGAACGTACGGCGACGATGCTCCCCTTCCTCCCCCTGCCGTCACCGCCACCGCCGCCGCCGCCGCCACCGTCGCCGCGCTCCTGCCCCTCCTGCACCTCCTGCCCTCCCGCCGCGAGATCGATTCGAGACTTGATGTGCGAGAGGCTCGATCGTCGACACGCGCCATCGCGAGGAGAAAACTCGCGCTGGGTGCAAAAATTCGCGCGGATCCCCCGGACGCTTTCGAACGGGTCACTTCGATCGCCAGTCGTCGTACGCCGGGCGGCCTCAATGGCGCGAAACGCCTCGGTACGAGCGCGGACGGCATTAGCGGGGGATTTAAATCGCGCTCGATTAGAAAGTCAAGTCACGACTAATTAAGAGGCCGTCGCTCGCCTCGACTCGAAATTCGTCGGATTCGCCGGACGCGCGCCAATCGATCTCGCACGTCGTCGGGCGATATCTCGAGCGCCGTCGCGCTCGACTTTTTAAACTGGGTTTCTCGCGCGCGCCCGCGAGTCTTCTCCACTCTTCCCTCCCCTCGAGCGTCGCGAGAACGCGCGCGCCGTTTCGCGCGTCGGGCGCGGAGAGCGAAACTTGGACGAGCGAACTTGACGTTTCAGCTGCGAAACGGGGTCGGGGGAAGCCCCGTTAACTGGAATTAGCCGGTCGTAAGTCGCCGGCGCGACCGATTGCCCGTAACAGTCGCGCTCACCTCCGAGCCCGCCCGACGTACCCTCGGGGCCCTTTTTCAGATCGCGGGCCCGGCGCCCCGTGGCCGGAAAATCGAGGATGGAGAAACGAGATCGACCCGGCCGCCGCGAAGGGGGGGGGGGAAGATCGTCCGGCCCGGGACTCGCGCGTAACCCGCTTTCTCGCGCGAGAGGCGATTGATCCGCGCGCGCTGTCAGTCACCGGGGAGCCCGCGTACGCGCTCCGCTCCGATTCGCAGGATCGGGGGTTCCCGATTCCCGCGCGCCATGTTTGTATCGTCGCGCCCGCCGCGGGGCCGGCGCTCTTCCCACGGCGATGCACCCGCGCCGCGCGTTTACTACCTCGCGCGGGGAAAGTACGCGTTAACTTCGCGTTTAACTTCGCGACGGATCCGTGAGGAAACGCCATTGTCGGCTCCGAGCTAAGTACGGGCTTTCTAAAAAAAAGAGAGAGACGGATTCCCCGTCTCCTCGCGCACCTCGTCTCTGCCCCCCCAACTCCGTTTTCGTTCCATCGCCCGAAATTGTCTCCCCTTAATTTCGAGTGGCTAATGATTAACGATGTTTCCAGATTGGCGCTTTACGTGTACGAGTACTTGTTACATGTAGGAGCACAAAAAGCAGCACAAACGTTCCTGTCAGAGGTATATCACGATTCTCCCGATCCTCGCGAATCTCTTACGGCGTCGTCTACGATGCGTGGAGTAAGAGAGAGCCACAACCTTCAGCTTTTGATATAAGAGAGATAAAATACAGGCGTTCTTTTTTAACATTTGTAACACTGGCCGATCCTTACTCCAGGCCTGCTCCATGCGTCGTAGACGACGCATAACGCAGTAGGCCCGAAGTAAGGAGTAGGAGCAGGAGCAAGGAAATGAATCAATTTTACTTCTCACTCCTACTTCAGCTCCTACGCTCACTCTCGGCTCCTTACTCCAAGCTTACTCCGCGTATTGTAGACGACGGTCACTGTGTCACTGCGAAATACCCGAGGGGTAAACCGCCGATGGCATTGTGGTGTACAGATTTGCGGCGTTACTGGGCATTTTTGGGGCAGTAGTTTGGGCATTGGGCCTTGCTGGGGCATTATATAGAGAAAATAAGATTCGGTAATGCCCACTGAGCGTTAGTAAGCATTGGTGTACATGATTTTTGCCAGCGGTGTACCCTCGGAAATACCGTTTTACTATCATGCGGTTTGCTCTGCCTGTCCAGATTCGATGGGAGAAGAATATTACGCTGGGAGAGCCGCCCGGGTTCTTGCACTCCTGGTGGTGGTAAGTACCGCCGCGTTATCGCTGAGGGAAGCATCGCCGGGAGCGTTTCGGTGTAACAGTAATTTCCTTTCAGTGTCTTTTGGGATCTGTACTGCGCGGCGCCCGAGAGAAGAGATTCTTGCGAACACAGCAGTGAGGCCAAAGCGTTTCATGATTATGTAATTATATTAATGGTTCTAATACTCTTTTTAATTTGCGCAAAATTGCCGGCCGCTCAATGTCGAGGCGGCAGTTTTAGTATTAAGTACAATAGACGCACATATTATTTATGGCATGTATTCTGTTGTCAGGGATTCGTGAACAGTGCTTACAACGTCAATGGCATTGCACATGTAAGTTGAAAAATTTACGTCCCGGCATTAATATGCATCATTAGATATAGACATGTGTATGTAAACTTTTCACATCAATATATTTGTCTAATACGTCTATTAAGGATTATCAAGAATCAATGAAACGTACACTTTTCATTTCTAATCACAGTTTTCTTCCGCGAAGAAGCAAGCGTTAGAGACTAAGACCATAAAATATTTACAGAATGCTGGACCGGCCCCATCTCCGATTGGTCAAATGCCACCAAACGACGGAATGCCTGGTGGTCCCATGCCTCCTACTTTCTTCCCAGTGAGTCTTTATCTGATAACAATGTCTTAATATCATTTGTTTTGATATTTACTTGCAGAAGACGTAAAGTGAAAAAATTGGTCTATTAAATCGGTCGTCACAAAATTACATTTAAATTGCATTCCACTTGTCACGTCTGTTAAAATATATTTGAATAATTTTTAACGAATGACAAGGTTTATTCCATTTCCATGCATTCACTTGGCATAGTGATTGCATCTTTTTATTCGAGATAATTTCAAGTAGGTTTTGCAACAAAAATTATTAGATATTTTGGAAAGAAGATTAACGTTACGAGAATAAAATTTAAGATAATTCTCTATATTAATCTAATGCGTGTATCTTCACACATTAGATATATGTGTATGTGTGTGTATGTGTCTCACACACACATAGTCGTGTATCTGTTATTATTGTTATGCATAGTCCTTGTTTCAATTTTACACTTGATTCAAAGCATAATGGGCTATTTCAAGCTAAAGATTGTAACAGTTTACAGTAATACATCGAAAGATAATTTCAATTTATTTAATAAAACAAGAGCAAATAGATAATATCTAGATAAACAATTTGAAATATGATAGTTTTTGTATAAGTTACATGAAGAGCTGACGGAACAACTTGCTTTTTTCTTTGTTGAGTTAAAAAAACCGAGCTATATGTTACACATTTTTATAAGAGTTATTTAAATAAGCATATTATATCCCTACATATAATATCGATGAATATACACACACGTAGCCGTGATTAACTTGTTTTGAAACAAGTGTACATTCAAAAGACGTTCTTATGTCATGCTTGTCTATACTGTATATATGTACTTACTTTCTCTCTGCTCTCTATCTAATACTTGTATGTGCGTTCTTGTACCATTTTCACTGTTTCATCTTCTTGGCGCATAAAGCAAATCTAGAAACTCTATGAAGAACAGGATTATATAGATGTTAGAATACATTTAGAGCACAATATTGTGGTACAGTAAGCATATCATGGGAAGTATATCACTTTGTGCTGGTCATGTCACAGTTGTATGTGAAAGCATTAATTTTATTCGTGTTTTTCATTCGTATGCAAACGTTCGTTTGCAAAATACAAAATTTGAACATTCTCCTGGACATTGCATAACCAGCCAGAGTTATACTCTCTAGAATGTATGGGACAACTAACACGGAAGCCTGCTTAGAATGTAGTCTAGTTTCTTCACAAGTGGTCCATGACGTCCTTATTTAAAATAATTTCATGGATATTAATTGTGTATTGTATGATTAATTATATATAATTTAATTCGCGAGAAAATGAAAAAGATTCATGATTTATATAATTTCGTAACTTTATAACTTAACGGTTATACATTTGTTGAAGATTGCAATTGTATAGAGAAGATATAAATTGTTTAATCTTTTTGTGGGTATTTGATTAATATTTTTTTTATAACGATAGAAATATATTTTGTACAATTGATGTCTCAATAATAATATTTGTGTTAACTATTTATTGTACATGAAAAAGATATAAATAACGTTACTATGCAAACACAAAATGTATGTGGAAACAAGAAAATGGAGAAAAATCATGCATCTATTGCTTGTCAAAGTAGTCGTCCCCTACTAGATTAGAGAAAAATAATGTGCTATATAAGCGATACAGTCTCTGTTTCTAGATCTCTCTACATACATAGGTATCCTGTAATGCTTAGGAGTCATCATATCTTTCCAACGAAGTCGTTTTACCTTCTATAACGCTGTACATTTTATAATTGGCATCTTTTCATACTCTTATATGTCTCGTTTCACAAGTTTAATGTTAAAAAGTGATCTCGCATACAGGTTGTAATTACGAAAAGAGGGTGTACAACGACAGACACTGAAACGTCATTGAAACGATGTCGTTTTCCTAATTACAACTTTCTTACGGATAACTTAAGATGCTGTGACCGATCATAGTGTTAACACAATCATCCCCAAAGCCTTCTAGTCTAGCTGTTGCCTGGATCGCAGTGTTGCTACATGTCTGTCGTTTGCGTTGCTTGTTGCAGAACAACTCAACAATGCGACCATCTCCGCCCACACACCCCTCATCACAGCCATCCCCCCAGCACCCCCAGCCACCCCCGCCCCCACACTCGCAGATGATGTCCACCCAGGTAAGCCTCATTCAACACATACACTCTCACTCATAAAGAATCACTTGTTCCGCTGTGTCATCGCACCATATCATGGTATAACCGAAATTCATTACTATCGTTACAATCGCTATAATTGTTCCTCTTCGTGATGTCCTTCATGACTTTGCCTTTATACAGATACATATCGTACAGGGTTTATCCAAGTGGTTTTGTAATCGTTTAGAATATTTATATTATTACGATAAACGAGTCTCATGCAGTGTGCGCTTAGGAACGTCGTGTTATGATACAACCAACTAATGTGCTGCGATGAACTTGAAATGCATATTTTATGGCCTATCATCTCACGGATTGCTTATTGTGGCTGCCTGATATTTATACTTTATCTAGTCAATTCTGTGTATAGTGATCATGATTGACACTTTATTGATGCTCTTAATTTGTCAAACTACCTTCAAACTATGACTGAGATTAATACATTTCGTTGTATGATCAATTTGACGAATGTTTCCTTTCTGTTACAGTTTATGGGCCCCAGATACCCAGCAGGACCACGACCTGGAGTACGTATGCCACAAATGGGAAATGACTTTAATGGGGTGAGTTTAATGAGAACTTGTTTCATACATTAATGATTAACGACTAGTGCTTAGCTAGAGTTTTAATAATCTGAAGATATATCTTGTTTAAATAAATAAAAATGATAATAATATGTTTATATGCACTCACAATTTTAATTCCTAAATATTGAAATATATTTAAATATACACGAGTTTTAGACGTTATTATATATAAATTTACGTTACTTTTTTCGCAGCCACCGGGACAGCCAATGATGCCAAATAGTATGGATCCTACCAGGCAAGGTAAGAGATCATTTATATGCCAGTGTTATATTACTTTTTTCTGGCATTGACGAAAGTTGCGAGAGAAGAATGGCATAGACGCATGCGTACCAAAAACCACACAGCAATAAACGAATAAGTAATATTTTAAATTGGATTGGATTGCTGTGATGTGGAGTGGATTGGTTTTTGAATTGTCTAGTTACAAGCAGTGGTGTAGTTTGCGTTCGATTGTTACTTGCTAGATATTCAGTCTTGTGTACTTAGTATGTAAGTATGTATTTCAATGGTTCTCTTTACCAAATATTTTATTTTATATGCTTTTATATAATCTCTTTTATTTTTTTTATAAGTAATTCGTGTCATTATATACGATATGTATTTCTCAGAACATTTTACTCGTAGATTAGAGTTAAAAGAGAAATACAGTTGAAGATACTGTATTCTGAAAGTATTATAAATTAATGAATATTTAAGTGTAACATAATTACGAATCTTTAGGTAATTGATAAAAATGGCTTGACTCTCGATACACTTGTATGATTTAATTAAAGACATAGCTATCATTTGTTTATCCAAGTTGAAGAATAACTTTCAACTTTCAAATAATTCTTTAATAAATTGCGCAGCTATTAAATTCAGATATAATTACATCTCTGCTATACCACTGCAAAATAACTAGGCTTTACCACCATGAACCCGTTCTTACCTACCTGCCGTACTAATGTGTGCTCTTGTGTTCCTCAGGCGAAGCTGGAGAATTTGTAGGGTGGCAAGGTAGGAAGCAACCCAAATCACACTCACATGACTTAGTCAAGCCTAACTTTTATTTTTTTTCTCCTCCTTGCCTTTAATTTTTTTTAGTTTCATTTTCATATAGATAATTGCACCGGCTTTGCTCTTTTGCAAAATGATTTGCTCATCCGAACTAGCATCCAGCATGACAATCGCAATTGAGTACATTTTAGACGTGTATATTTAGTTGTGTGTATAACAAATAACATCTTTATATGCAGTTTACGAGAAACTCGTTTGGCACAGTAACTCGATGATACTTTGTTCCACGTTTAAGAAATATTTGTGCTAATGTATGTGTGCAAAATATTACGTCGGAGCTAAAAATCATGTATACGAGGTCTGTCTCAAAAGTACTTGACCTCTGCGTATATCTTTATCCCTGGGCATCCTATTGTGGAAAACAGGATGCATAACTCATAAAGGTCCATCCTAAATACCGAATATCTGTTTTCCAAAATAGGGTGCCTAAGGACAAAGATATACGCAGAAGTCGGATCCTTTTGGGACAGGCCTCGTATGTCTACATTAATTGTATGTGTAAAATGTATCATTTTTACGGAATTTTCTTGCAGAAGATGGACATTTTTTAATTAACAAAAAGATATCTGTCGGCATATTATAACGAGCTTACATTTAATGTTAATTAAAAGTTTGTGCGCATTATGAGATCATGCTACATGCAGATGGAAAAGATAGGCTGATCATGTTTGTGTTTAACAGATATATTTTTAGAACATTAATCATCATTGTTACGTTATGTCCTTAGCGAAGTAATATTTAATTATGATCCGTGGGGATATTGTTACAAGACTATTGCTATCGCATAAAGCAAGAAGTCGCTTTTGTCCGGAATTAGATCCTTTAAGAAGTTTTAACAATACAGTTGACGCACATTATTTTTATCTTTTTTTTTCATACTTGAGTGTATAATACAAGTAATAATTGTTCGCAATTTAGTACATGCTGTTTCTATCTTTAGCATGAGCTTTTTCACTATGTTAATTTGTGTGGGGACAGTTGCTTGACCGGCATGTCATCCACCGGCTTTACCTCGAACTCGACTTTGGCAAAGCATGACTCTCAATTTTCGGCACTTTGAGCCCGCACTTAATGTTACATCATGGAGCGCAATCTTATACACAAGTTACTTTATCTCAGTGTTTACAAGTCCACGATTTTTATCGTTTAGTCCACAAAGTCGTAATTAGCAGTTAGCATTAACATAGAACTAGAGCAAACGTTAACAGTCCCACTGTTTAATGATAGAATTCACCAAACTCTACTTTCTACCATAGGTCCACCAGGAATGAACCCAATGAACCCGAGAATGAATCCTCCGCGAGGTCCAGGAATGGGACCGATGGGCCCGGGCAGTTACGGCCCAGGCATGAGAGGTCCACCGCCCAATAGTACTTTGGGTCCAGGTGGGCCAGGGGGTCCTGGAATGCCGCCGATGAGTATGGCCGCTCCGGGTGGTAGACAACAATGGCAACCCAACACATCTACGGTATGGATCAACATATCAATTTTATTTCTCATAATACGTGTTTCTAATGCTTAATTCTACTCTAGTACAACACGAATACTTAACATCTCTTTGTGACTTAGCCAATGAATTATTCGTCGTCATCGCCGGGCAACTACGGAGGGCCGCCTGGATCAACGGGTCCGCCTGGACCTGGTACACCTATTATGCCTAGCCCACAAGACAGTAGCAACAGTGGAGGAGAAAATATGTATACCATGATGAAACCCGTACCTGGAGGAAATATGCCGGGTGTAAGTGATTAAATCATAATGCAGCTATTCTATTTCCTACATTACGTTCAATTATTCTCCCTTGAGCTACAACTTGATTGCAAATTCTTTTATAAATCACAAACGATTAACGGCCAAAGCGTGTGCCATGTGCAAGCGAGATGACATTATAAACACATTTTAGGATTTTCCAATGAGCGGCGGACCTGAAGGCGGTCCAATGGGACCCATGGGTCCTAATACAATGGGTCCTGTTCTAAACGGTGACGGTCTCGACGGGATGAAGAACAGTCCAGCGAACGGTGGTCCTGGTACACCACGGGAAGATAGCGGCAGCGGAATGGGTGATTATAATCTGGGTGGATTCGGAGCTCCTGGAGAGAATGTAAGTATGCACAGGTTGTTTAACAACTTTTCCTAATGGTCACTCGACGTGTTGTTGTGGATTTGTATGTCATCGTTTTATCCGGTCGACCTCTCTCATTCGTCTTTATACGTTAACGATAAAATTAAAAAGAAAATTACTTTAAACTACTCTCTCTTTATATTATCATTTTCGTGGCATACAGATCCACGTTACAACTTATTGCCCTTCTAATCATCTCAATTAACAGCCACAAGCGCTTCTATCAGTACGGCGGATATTCACGTATTTTGCTAAAATAATATGGGTTCAGTCTCGTTCAAGGGATTTATCCTCAGCCTCGCTCCAACAGGCTTGTTAATGCTTTCTTACAGAGTATCATTTATCCCTATAAATTTCTCGGAAGGTGTTCTGTTTAATCACGCGTCACATGGTATTTTGGTAAATTTAATCAGCGTCATTTGGTCGCATCTAATATTTGTCATAACCGTATTCGCTGAAATTGCGTCTAACTACTATCACACTAACAATACGTCTAACGATGCAATTATGAAGCGGGCAGAAAGATGACGAGATTTAAATTATCTATCTTATTTCGTAAGTTTCGATAACCGTCGAATTGAGTTTAATATCGTTGCGTAAATCGTACTCCGGTTTAATATAATCTCAGTCAAGTTGTACATTCAATTTATTCAGAAGAGAATCCCCGTTATCTATGCCGATTTTGTCAAAAGTAATTTATACAGGTGTCTCAGTTTCTTTCTGCGTGTTTTATAAAGTGAAATACCAAATTACTTTCGTGCGACAAGTAATCGAACTTTTGATTCAATCGCGTATACACGATTTTACATGCTAATCTTATATGTTGTTATATGAGATTATCAGTAGGATATGACAAGGAACAGTCACGACGCTTTTGTCTTCGATTTTGTCGAAACTTTGACGATGTGCCCGATAACTGAAAATGGCCGACGAACTTTCTGTGTAAATGAAAAGTTGCATTTCGGAGCTCGATATCTAAAATTATACTTGTAAATTTATTTAAACGCTGTTTTTCTTTCAGAACTTGTCTATCACGGTAGAGTTTATACATTAAATTTTATACACGTAAGTTTTATTATCGTTTCAACTCGAACGCTCTAATTAAAAAATTTGTTACCGCGAAGATTGCTCTCTTGTTGTACGCACGTGTGATTTCATCTTTCAAGCCGAAATTTTTATGAGTAACAAAGAAGCGTGTATTCTTCTCTGTTAATCTTCAGTTATCTTGCGTGATCCGCAAAGTTTTGTCGTAATCAGGAAGTGACGGCGTCGCGGACGTTCCTTGCGAGCCTTGCGAAGAGAGTTATCAGTAATCACGTACGTGCACCTTCTCTGTATTCTCGACAGTTTTTTTAAAAAATCAAGTCGTCTTGGAGCCAGCCCCGAGTAGATGCCGTAGACTTCGCACGTGGTGTGCCGGTTATATACATGTAATGCGGAAAAGCATCGTACGCGGATTCGCTGCGTATTCACGTGTTCCATGGTGCGTTCCGGCTCTAGTTTCGCTATAGTCCGGCACATGTAGTTTCGACAGTGGTTCAAGCTCGTAGAGCAAGCCAGAGCGAAAGAGAAAAGAAAAGTAACGATACTCGTGTCAAACGCAGCGTAACGTGCGGCCGTTATCGATTGCTCCTGCTCGATTAGGATTAGCACTTAAGCGCTCATTAATTGAACCGCTATCATTAAACGGCGCAGATACTCGAACAACGATTATTCTTACACGCGCGCCTCGCCGTGTCTAGGAATACGATATGTATGCTTTCTCTAAATACTCAAAAGGTTGCAAGACTAGGTATATTCATTTTCTTAATTTTCTTTTTTTTTACGTTTTACTATGATTACACCAGGGATTGAAAACGGTATTTAAACAATTTTGTTTCAATTGCCTGTCGGAATTTTCCAGTTGCATAATTGAAATATATTAAACGACATATCATATAATATATAATGATCAAGATAAAAACGATGTTATTACCGTTATATTATTTAAAGGATCGCTAATTTATAAATATTGAATTGACTACTTTTACCTTTTCCTTTCACAACGTATAGATTCGCCGTTTCGGGTTTATGTAGCATTATCGCGTTTTACGTAGAATGGCGTAATGAAAGGTGCTTGTCGTTGCGAGATTTTATAAGAGCGAGTGTACACACGGTACCGTGGCACTTGCTAGTAAAATTCTTTCGATCTTCAGTCCCTGGATTATGCCTATTACTTAATTACGGAAGCTAGTTAATATTTACTTAAGATTTTGTCAGATTATTTTCTATTATTTATATTTATTTGACAATTATACGTAGGTCGTAAGTAAAGGTGCCTGAAAAATCACGTGAAGATTGTTACACGAGACACGAGAGTACACGCATACATGTACCAACACGTACGCACATACATACACGCAGGACACGCATACACACACGATAGGATATACGTATATGAATTATCCGCTACTGTGATTACTGATCGCATACTTATTAATCGATTTTTACGCCCTTGTTCTCTTTTTTTTTACTCTCTTTTGAACGCACCATCCTGAGTTGTACTGACATTTTGATCTTGTCCTTGCATTGCATTATAAAGTTAGCGATACGAACTGTAAACGGTTTTACGGCAGGTGAGGACCTCCCCGAGAGGAGGGGGTGTCCCGCGCGGTCTCTTTACACCAACGTGAATCTTTAGCAGTCTCGACTCTCACAGATCTTGCAACAACGAGACTCTGATAGTAAGGTGAACGGTCTAGACAGGCTCGCGGACCGGGTCCCTCCAACTATTTGCTCACAGCCCGTTCCCGATGTGGCGGGAGCGGGCGTTCTGTCCTTCTCGCAGCCGTCGTTAACATTGCGGATGGAAATTGATACGCACGTACTCAGTCGCGAGATACACGCGGATTACCGTTTCTCGCTCGCGGAGCAAAGTCGGCGCGAACGCGTGAAAAGAAAAGCGACGATTTTAACAGTGATTTTAACGAGGGGAGCTGCTCTCGCGCGTTACGGTAGAGCCTCTCCGGTAGCTAGCTCGCGTTCCAGGTGGGAATGTCCAGAGTTTCGGGACGATTAGATCAAACTACCGCGTCGTGGCTTCTGATCGCTCTCTCGCGGAGAGTCCGCGAATATCTTGTGCGATAATGCAAATGCGTTGAATTAATTGAGAGTCGTTCCTACTTGAAATCGATCAACGCGCGTCTCGCGACCCGCTAGTGCTTAGTTTCGCCGTCGTTTCTCGTGCAAAGCATGTAAAGCTCGTCACTTGCTCAATTTTTAGCGTCACCGTCGTAGGGACGGAAGGTGGAATCTCTTTCGAAAACTCTTTAGTCTTTTAACGTACTATTAATCCGTCGCGCCTCGGGCGCGACTCGAGCAACGATAATTGATGTAAATTAATCGTAGCTTTCACCTTTGACACCGGTAGCCGTTTTGACATTGTACTACGGTGGTTGAGGCGGATTTCTCAGCGAAGGTAGTTTCGACAGCTTCGAGATTACGCGGTATATTAGCGAGGCGAAGTGGTTCACTGCAGGTAGCTTAAACGAAGTACTTGAGAGATAAAGAGGTATATAAGAGAAATATATATTATATATATGTATGATATATGTATGTATATATAATATATATGTATATAATATAAATATATGCAAACGTTAATATTTTTGTATGAATATAAGATACATAGACGTGCGAGTACTGAACCTTAGAGAGCGAGTAATAGATAGAGAAAAACGGAAGATAAAATGCGATGAGGGTGAGAAGCGAGAGATTTCCCGGAATCCATCCGTCCGCATTGATTATAGGTCAGTACTGGACTATACTGTGCTGCTATTAGTTATGTTTAAATTAACTTATAGTGCCGAGACATCGATGGAATTTTATGTAAAAAGAAAAAGAGGAAGAAATACACGGAGAGAATGCGGGTGAGAGGGAGAGAGAGAGGGAGAGAGAGAGAGAGAGAGAGAAAAGAGGAGTGAATGTGCGTATGCGCAAGTGCATGCTCTGGGACCAAACGGCAAGACGCTGCAAGTGTTTTCTTTTTTTATTTATTTATTGTCCCGTTGTGTAAGCTCGTTTTTTCTTTTTTTTCTTTTTTTTTACAAAAGCTACCTCGCTGCGAACGTTCTTGGGCGTTCCTTAACGCTTTTCATCTCGGTTTGGGATCGTGGATTAACAGGTCGTTTACGAAAACAGGGTGTTTTGCTTCACACCATATATGTTGTCGTACAAAAAAAAGAAAAAGAAAAATGTGCGCGAGTGTACGTGGCGCAGGTGATGAGTGGCCTCGCGATGATAAAAGTGACGAATCTGTTAATTGTTTGACTGCGACTAGTCGCGCGGACGACCTGGTGGCGGGTTTTTATCTTGTAATTCAAGCTTGGTCATTTGAACTAATCGGAATTGTTTGCCGCCTGACACGTGAGACAATTGCAGGATAGCCTAGGCAGAGCGCACCGCTTGCCGGATATTCCCGGATATTCTTGCCGTCTTGCCGTTTTAAGCCCATACGTCTAAAACGGAGAAAAGAAAGTACACGCGCGCTTGTGGAAATCGCATAATCTTTTCTTTTTGATGCGAGGACGTACAAGACGAGTCAATGAGTGAAGGATAAAAGCTCGGCAAAAGCGGCGCATTGAGGGTACGAAGCTCGAACGCGACTCGTATGGCAAGTCGAAATTTTGTCTCGGTGTTGCGCCGTCATATTTTTCTTTCTTCTTCGAACGGAAGCAACGTCGACCCACCCCGGCGACGTTGTTCCACGTTCATCAGCGGTAGAGACTCGCGGAACGGACGGGCGCGGTTTGGTACCCTTAATGCCAATTTACTTGATATACTCCTCGTTGTAAGCCGAATCTATTCGCTGAATGGTAACATAATTAATATATGCCTATAAGCCAGGCGAGATCGAGACAATAAATGTAATCCTGTTACACTGAGATTTATTGCGTTTTTCTTTTTTATTTACGATTCAATCCGAGGGGTGCTGGCTATCATCGTATTTATATATAACTATCCGTCTCCGTGTATTTTGCACTTGTGCTAATCACACAACACACATCACTTGTGTTTCACTTGGTCGCTTTGTTCGTTCCATCCGTCCGATTAGCGGGATCAGTGTCTCTTAATACAAATTGCTGGTCTGCTGCCGGCTCTACTCTGTTCCTCCGACACTGATCCCCGCTAAATCGAACGTTGCACCTACTATCGCTGCGGCTGTGGAACACATTGTCATGATCGATGTTGCACTCTCGTTGAACGTTTCTCGAGCGTTCTCCCGTATTCACTTTCGCGTGTGAAATACGTCAAAAAAAAATATAAAAGAACCGGACTAGAGCAGAACAGATAGCTGTATATAGTACTAGCCTGTACTGACCTGTAGCACATGGATGCGTCAGCGCAAAGCGTATCGATGGATTGCGAGATCGAGACACGAAAACAATAAGCGGGGGCAAAAATTCCGAAAGGGCGGAAGAGTTTCCCGCTGAGAAGGGGGAAAAACATAAGTGTGTGAAGGACGACACGTCGAGTTTCTCTAGAGTACCTTTTTTTTCACTATACTACCTGTCGTTTCTAGTCGGCGAGGTGTGCGTGCGTGTGGGGGGGGGGGCAGGCGACGACAATAAGTTTTTCGTTGTGTTTAATTATTATTATTGTTATTATTATTATCATCATCACATCATCATTATTAATATTTTTATTGTCGTTACTCTTGCTGTTATTATGTTCGGCTCGACACGGGCTTCACTATCTTACGTAACGTCCATGTGTTGTGGGTCAGAGCACCCTTAAGCAAAAAACAAGTACCTCAAGCCTCAACTTTCTCTCGGTTCCCGACAACGAGACGNCACCTCCCTGCCCCCCCCCCCGCCCCCAAGTGTCCTGTCCCACGGAGTTTTTCGTTTCACGAGCCCGGCCCTCCCCCTCACGACGCACCGCCATCACGTTGCGCTTTTGAGTAAAGCGTTTTATTCACCGGCCAGCGTTTTCGCACACGGGGGTGAAGACGGATCTTACGGATTTCGCGGGACTCCTCGGTTTCGTCCACCGTGTCGTGGCTGCCGCGAGTCGCGTGTTACCGTTTCCCGTGCCGTACGCTATCTGGGAGGAAATTGCTGGGCGGATTCCTGGCACATATACGCGTTCCTCATACGCGCGGCGACGAGAGGGAAACATCCAGCTGGACGTTTCACCGCTCCGGCTACGAAAAAGACACCGGACCCCTTGCTCCCCCCCCCTTTACCGAATTCCGGTCGTTTGTCGTAATTCCGACGCGCGATTAGACCGAGGGTCCCGCGAATCTCACTGGTGAAAGACGCTGCGCGCGGAAAAACTTGGGCAAGGTTGATGGGCTTGCCTGATCGTTTACGTGTAACCGGCCTGGTGTTGGTTGATTCGCAGGATCAGACCGAGTCGGCGGCCATCCTGAAGATCAAGGAGAGCATGCAGGAGGAAGCGAAGAGGTTTGAGAAGGACTCAGACCATCCCGATTATTTCATACAATAACTCTTCACGAGTCGTTGGACCCCGAGACCAAATTAACAATATAAGAGATAAACGCAATCGATTTCCTATCTTCCTTCAGTCCGAGAACTATTTCCGCTCTCTCCCTCGTCCCTCCCCTGCCCCCCCCCCCCCGTTTCCCTGTCCCTCCGCCGTGAAACCACTCTCCCGCCTCGTACGTTTCCTCACCTATTCATCCCTTTCTCGGATGAAACCTTTGCTGCACCTCACCATGTATAAGATCTTCCTCTCCTCTCTTCTTTCCGAGCCGTCGAACGGCGTAGATCGATCTCCGTGAGGAAGGGCGCAAGAGAATCCCTCCCGCGCGCATTGGCGACCCATCCTTTTTGTTGCGCACTGCCGCAAGGAGGACTACGATGTCAGGACGGGAGAGACCTTCGAGACAGAGACAGAAAGAAAGAGAGCATCGATTTCGCACGACTCTCACACATCGACCGACGTTCTCGCATGATGTTGTACAGTATCGAGCATTGATAGTGTTTATCCTTGGGGTGGACGCGCCGTTCTCTGAGCGAACGAGTAACGAGTGGTGGAGCTCACCTGGAACTTGCTGCGACGTGCCGCTCCCGCGAGTCGGTCCAACGCGTGTCGGATGCTCGCCTCTAACGATTGTTTTCCCTCCGTTTCTTCTGCATTTCCTGTGAGGTGAATATCTCTCAAACTTCAACAGCTAAAACTCGCATTTACCGTACGTTTGTTATTCGTTCGCTCAGCGTACGTCCACCCTTAGGCTGCGACCGCGAACATTGTTCCAGTATCTTACTTAATACGTGACGAAAAGAGAGAGAGGGGGAGAGAGAGAGAGAGAGAGAGAAAGAGAGAGTGTGTCTGCGTGTGTGATAGTATTATATTACCGTAAAGATTAAACTTGTGAAATTTTTACGATCAGAATCACGGTCGTTTTTAGGATAAGCCCGCGGAATTTTCCAAAATGATGTTCTCGATCGCAGTCGTCGTCCGTTCCGTACAACAATCTCCATTGAGACCTTTGTTACACGGTCAAGTTCGTGCAATCAAGGATCGGTCGCCCAAGTTAACTATGATTAACACTTCCTCCATAGCTTGATCCGATTACAATTTGGAAAGAGTCAGACACTTGAGTTTGATCGTAGCCAGTGAAAACTGTGAAAAATCTATCGTTAATTGAGGTCCGATTCGAGGGTTCTCCTCAACCAACCAATCTAGAAGTGACCGCGACCCTCGACAGTTAACATCGTCACCGTCTCGTCGATGGAGATCGCTCGTGCAACAAAGTGGTCCAGATTATTGATCACCGTCGTAGAGCCTAAGAAGAAGGATGGCGATCACGTGCGACGTGGACCACGTAGAGGAGGGATTGACCGACCGAAACAGGGAAGGGAAAAAAAGGCAAAAAGGAAAGAGGACACTTTGTTATATAGCCATGGATACGTAAAGTCGTCAGCAGCGGCGCGATAAGACGATTACGAGCGCGAGGACGAAAGCTGCGTCGCCCGAATGCGGGAGCTCTTTGGTATTCCGTCACGATCGAGGACCAAATTCATTTCTACCGTACGATAAGTATGCGATTGTCTCACCACGAACGATCCGAGCAAGTTTACGGCGGAAGGAAGGGGTGCTCAATCATCTACCTGTGGCCGGTTACAAAGTATGCTGCTTTTTCTGCCACTTTTCCACGATTCTGCGCTCCGCGACAATCGGCTGTGGCCGATGGTGTTTCGTGATATCGCACCGTTTAACACGTAACTTCTAACGTATTCTTTCACGGAGCCGAACTTGGATATTCGTAGTGTAAGCTTCTTCACACTACTGAAAGGAGATTAACGCGTACTGTGGCATTGTTATTTATATGATATATATTTAAATCTCAAGCACGTTTGATCTTTAGCCTTACAGATCGTAAAAGATGACTAAATTATATTTTGAATAATTATTTTCTAATTATTAAGCATATTGTGATATTTTCGTGACAGAGTTGTCATATTTCGCGAGTTTTATTTATATAAGCGCAGTTCTTGTGCACGATATTATTTGACAACTTACTATTGTTCGATAATATTTATATTTAGACCTTAGTCATCAAGTAATTACGATTTGTGAGAAGCACGCATATCTAATGGCTAAATTAAGGAAAATACTTATACTAAGAAACTGATTACCTGAGCTATTGTACTTTGTGACCGGATCGTGAATGATTGGGGGCCTCTGTTGTAATGATTTTAAATTATTCCAACTCGCACTTGAGAATAATAATAAATGCGCCGTACATGAGAGAAAGTGCTGTTAGATTTTGTATACGATGCGTTTTCCACTTAAAGTCGACATATTCGTTTTGCTTGTCCCATTGACTCAAATATCTGAAACATTTGAAAAAAAAAATACGTCAGTCGAATTTCACTGCTGTATCGTCGATCATCAATTATATACGTTTGTCAGGACTCGTTTCAAGAGGGTCGTCCCTTTCATAGAATCAAAACGCACCCAGTAGTCCTTTGATAAATTACAGATTAATTCAGCACACAGCTGATTATTATTTCTTCTTTTCGGAGAAGATAAAAAGAAAATGGCAATCTCGATCGCTCTCTCTCTAGCGTTGAATTCAGGATATCTTACGCAGGTATTTTGTATAAAGAATAGAATATGTGAGTTCCATAAGAAGTTTTTCCCGCGGATCTTTTGTCTAGGCACTTAATTCATTTGGTCTGTTCTTCCTGGATGCAGCCTCCTACGCTTTTCCTCTTCCTTTTTTCTCTTTCCAAAGCGTAAACGTATAGTTGCTTCGTTTTAAGTGCAGAAAGCGTGAGGAAGGGTTGCAGCCAATAAGAGCAGATCTAAATGATGAAATCGTGATGTATCGCGGCGGAGGAGGATATTGATAATTTTATTGTCCAGTTACTTTGACCAGTCGGATAAGATGATGCCGCTGGATCGCCGCAATCCCTAGATGGGAGTTGCGCCTTATGTTACATACGTCCTTGTATATGTATATTGTTAAGTTCTTAAATGTATGTATTCGGGCTCGATCATTATCTCGTCCCTGTTGCATTCCTTATTTAATAACGCCTTTCGGCAGCGACGCGTGCGAGCGGGCGAGTGTAAAAAGGAAAGAGTCAAAAAGAATAAGAATTTACGTTCCCCCGAGGAAGGGCACGTTTAACTCTCTCACCGTCTCAAACGAGTGGGTTGTTAAACCGCGACGTTCCGACGCGGCATAGGGGGTGATCTCTCTTCTGCGTTTTCTCGCGAGGACCGCATGAAAGTGAACGAGTCGCCGGTGAGAGAGTTGAATGCGGAATATTCGAGATAGTGGTCGGGCCTCCGTTTATTAGTTTACGCACTCGCGATCGAGAGGGACCGATCCGACATCGATCGCGACCTAAGGGCATGAAGAGAAAAGAGAGAAACTTAGGTATTATAAATCGAGTCGCGCGCATAGTTCTTCGCGGATCACTCGGCGAAAACCGGAGCGGGCAGGAGCTTGATCGCGCGTGGTCGACGATTCGTCGAGAGGGGCGAAACTTGTTCGGCGGGGGCGCGCGGCCCGCATATTCGGAGCAGCGTCCACCCTCCTATCCACCCCCGCGTCCGGTCCCCCCTTCTCCCCCTTGTAATTAATTTACATACGCGTAATCATTATAACACACGCGTTCACATACGGGCTGTAAAACTCGCGCGGCAGACCTCACACGTTCTACGGATTCACGCATGATCTATCGACATAATTATAGAAATACCTATTACGAGTATAGTATTCAGTAGCATAAATAATAAAGTAATTAAATAAATGTCATCTGTATATCCTAC
Organism: Vollenhovia emeryi; assembly: GCF_000949405.1. Taxonomy (NCBI): domain Eukaryota; kingdom Metazoa; phylum Arthropoda; class Insecta; order Hymenoptera; family Formicidae; genus Vollenhovia; species Vollenhovia emeryi. The sequence goes on from NW_011967186.1 coordinate 864,688, forward strand.
CAAGCCTTGTATTTTGCGTGATCCCAATCTCGCGCGGCGACAGACAATTCATTCAGTCACACTAGCGGAGTCCCCAGCCTCTCCCAAGATTTACAGGTAAGTAAAATTGCGCAGCTACGCAAAGAAAATGCTAAAGTTCCATGAAAAAGTTTTTCACGTACTGTTTAATAAATAACGGCGCTATATTTAATGCTGCGAAAATTAATGACCGTTTGCCAAGATATATGTAACATGATACAATCTTATACAACAGACTTGTAAGCTGCAAAATTTTCTTGCCTCCTGTGGAAGAACTCTGCCAACTTAAATTGCCCATTAAAATATATATATAATTAAGATTATTTTTTATAGCACGCGTTAGACGTTATTTTATTTCGACTAAAAATACCGTCGGTGTATCCCAGAAAAACAAGAGCTTCGTTGTAATTTTCCCCACGATATTTCGTTCGCGTAAAATCGCACGATGTGAAGAGGGAAATTGCACTTGTCCAAGTTTATCACAGGACTGTCCTTTTTATCGTTGAGAAACGATCGCGAGTTCTGAGAACTGGTTGGTGCGATTATAGACATTTATTGTATTCTCCAGCGTTTAACTTAACTTAATGCAAACCATAGAGTATTTCTCATAACGGTCAGCTGTCAAACGCTGTTCGCTTACGTTCATTATCAATACGTTGCATTTACATGTTGTGTTACACGTATATGAAACCTACACTTATCGTAAGGGCCTGTCACCTACGGAAACACGCGTGATCGCTATGCAATTGTACCGCCGGGTAAAGGGAGAAGGACGAGTGCGGAGCGGTATGCGACATATTAATTTATTTATAACCGGCATCTATTGTTGATAGGAGCCTTTAGGAAAAGACATTGCCTCGAAATTCAGACGACACTCGTAGTGCCAAGAGAACTTTCTTCAAATATGGAACCCAGCAGAGACCGTTACTACGATATCAGTAAGAGGTATCTGGCGTTAGTCGGGCAGTGGCCCTATCAGAAGTCAAAAGAGAGCTTGTTTTTTCTGATGCTTATACTCTTTTTCGATGTCAATGTACTCGTTACACAGGTAACATTATCGTTGAGACGTTTCCTTAGGAAAGCAAGAAATTCGTCGAATAGTTTGTGACTAAGCTGTACACGCGAATGCAATCACATTTTCAGGCGGCAAGATTTTTCGTATGCGATAACATGCAGTGTATCTTTGAAACTTTACCTCCGCACTTGCTGGCAGCGATTATCCCGGTGAAAATTTTCACGTATCAATTTAACAGTCGAAAAGTACGTTCTGTTAGTTAATACGAATGGTATCGACATTATAATCCTGGGCCACAGTTTCACAAATAGTTTCCTTGCAAACTCTTAAATCTCGTTTATGTTGTAACCGATGATATTGCGTTCGATGTGTCGAATATATCGGTGATATTTCTAGATTAAACATCTCACAGATCGCTTATTCGTAGACTGGGATTTGCTCGAATCTGAAAAAGAACGCGATATTATGAGAAAGTATGCCGAAAATGGCAGATGGTACGTGTTGATATACAGCTGTAAGTAATTTCTTTGAATAGAGACTCAAAGATATTTATGGCCCATCATTTGTGAAATGCAATATAATCGCTTATTATTTGAAAACTAAATGCCTCGACATTTTTGTATTTTTTACTTAAATTTTCTAAAGAGTCTGCGATTAAAAGGATATCCGGTGGTTTTGGGTTTCTTCCCAATTCATAAAAACATATGAATTGGGAAGAAAAAATCATGGGAAAAGCCGAAGCAGTTTTAATAACAATTATCATTTAAAAAGTAAAACATATTTTAGCAGACGGACGTTTTAGACGACTATTGTTCTTGTTGCAGCGTATGTTTACATATCTACCGTTTCATTTACAACAACCTCTCTTGCACCACGTATTTTGGACGTTGTATTTCCTTTGAACGTTTCTCGGCCCATAATGCTGCCATATCCGGCGTATTATTTCGTTGACGACAATCAATATTTCTATTATATTTTTCTTCATATGATAATTTGCGCCACCATATGTTTAACCGGATTAATCGCACACGATTGCATGTTTTTTACTTACATCGAACACATCTGCGGCCTTTTTGCCGTCGTTAGGTAATGATTTTTTATACTGAAAGCGAGATTACATCATTTATAGCAACGAAATAAGTAAAATTCTGCCGAGGAGTAAATATAACGTAATAATAGTTTTAGCTCATGTGCGCTCGTTTGGGAGAGACAGAAATTAATTTGCAAAACCTCTCGTAACAATGTTATGTTGCATAAATACTTGCAGATACAGATTTGAGCATGTATCACATAAACGTAGTAACACAGAAAAAGGTATGATTGATTGTCCAGATTACTTGTATTACAAAAACGTTGTGATTTCGATTCACGCTCATCGAAAGGCGTTGCAGTGAGTGTGTATTACAATAATGTCGTAACCCATGTTTTTTTTTATTGTTCTCGATGCTAATGAACAACTGTTTGACAAACTATGATAAGCGAGGTTTTTGTTTGATTTCATTTGGATATTTGGTGTCATTGATATCGTATTTTTGCTACATAGGTTCGTTAAAATTCTTGAAGATACCTTTTCGATATCCTTTGCCGTGCAACTCCTGTTAATTACACTCTGCTTGAGCATTACTTTGGTGCAAGTAAGTTATCTACAAATAGATAAACGTAAGAATTTTCTAACGTGCATAATGCAAAATTAAAGCAGGACCTTACCTTCCTCGCGTTCAAGCTTTCGACGCAGCTGCACGATTCAGCGGAAGCGATGAGATATTTCGTCTTCATTATGGCCCAATTGTTTCACTTGTTCTGCTTTAGCTTCCAGGGACAAAAGCTGATAAATCATAGTCTCGGAACTCGCGACAACATGTAAGAGATGATATTAAATTAGACATAAATTAGCTGGCTAGAAATGAAAATATTTCATCGGTATAGAGGGCATAATTTTTATAGAATTATTTGCAAGAGGTCAATTATTTCTCACAGTCAGAATAAATTAAAGTTATTTATTATATGTACGTGTAATGGTGATCTTGTAGCTATCACAGTTTGTGGTATAAAATACCTGTGAAGGAACAAAGATTGCTCCTATTCGTAATGAGAAAAAGCATTGAAGCTAGTGCTTTTACCGCCGGCAAAATATATGTGTTTTCTTTAGAAAATTTTACAACGGTAAAGGAATGATAGATATTACTAAAATATACAGACCAAAAAGACATATGAAATCTTTCTCCGTTCTCATTTAGGTTGTACAAAGTTCGATGTCGTACTTTACATTATTGTCGTCCTTTGACGTGTCATGATCGATTCCTAAGGCAGCACGCAGTAAAATACGTGAAGAAGAACCGTTTCGCAGAGGTATAATATTGCAAATTATATATCGAATTAAATAATATATATTTGTTGTTACTTAATAAGTCAAAAATAATAAAATTTTTATTTGTTATCGGTGCTAGCAAACAAATCAATTTCCCTCCCGGTTTTTCTCAGAGACCTCGAAAAACTCATGGCACAAAAATTCGCTGTACGTTCACGTTTATTTAATCTTTGTTTTACATTAATTATTTTAAATAATGATTCATTCAAATATTCATGTAATAATTATTTAATATCTAATACGCCTATGTAAGCTGATATACGTGTGCTGTTTCCTCTCGTCAAAAACTATCGCGAATAGCAGCTCGAGATCTGGAACTGTTTAGAACGAATTGCAAATGTTATATTACGTGTAAATGTCGTAAACCCCAGCGTATTCGTACGTTTAAGCAGTAGAGTATTTCTTAAAGCGTCAACTGTCAATTGCTGTCTACTCGCGCCTGTCATTAGGGCTTACGTTATACTTATACGAGATGTATACTCTTACTGTAAGTGTCCGTCACCTACGATAACCCGTGATCGTTAACGATTGTGCGTCGGGTCAGGGGAGGAAGACGAGCATGCGGAACGCACTGTCTAAAATAATTTATTTATAACCGACACTTATCCGGCGGGAAAAAGACATCCCCCAGAGAGGGCTCGAAAATTACACGTCTTTGTGGCTATCGCTTCTTTGTGAAGTATGGAACACAGTAGGCATTACTATTACGATATCTGTAAGTGGTACCTGATGTTCGTCGGGCAGTGGCCTTATCAGAAGTTGAAAGAGAGTTTGTGTTTCTTGACTTTTATACTTATTCTTGATGCCAGTGCACTTGTTACACAGGTAATGCATTCGAGATTTTCTTTACTTCTTCTTGTATTAACATTCTTTTCTATTCATCCACTTCTATTATTAATTCTTTTTTATTTTATAAAAATAAGAATTAATAATAGAAATTTTATTAAGACTTAATCGCGCCGATTCAAATAATTTGTTTCCAAGTACAATTATTAATTAATTAAATAAATGAACCGCATCTTTTTCAGATAGCAAAATTTGTCGTATGCAACAATGCGTTGTGTATTTATGAGACTTTACCACCACATATGCTGACGGTGATGATTCTGGTGAAAATCTTCACGTATCAGTTTAACAGCCGGAAAGTACGTTCAATGCGAATAGTTGATATCCTAATAAAGATTACAATTGATGTTCCAATTTTTATTGTAAAATCTCAGCTCTTGTTTAGAAAACTGTCGTATCTATTGTTGAGAACGTTGCATTTGAAGTATCGAATATATCGGTAATGTTTGTAGATTAAAGATCTCACAGATCGCTTATTCGCAGACTGGGATATACTCGAAACTAAGGAAGAACACGACATTATGAAAAAGTATGCACAAAACGGCAGATGGTACGCCCTGATATACGGCTGTACGTACTTCTCTTATGATTTTACTTGAGAATCGAAAAAATTCATTTTCTTATGCAATTAAAAAATTAAGAAAACACGGTTTCATTATGCGTACAGTGTTTTAATTGAACGAAGACGAACATTCCGAGCTAATTTGAAACAAAATATTAATGTAAATTAAATTGACATTACGTCAAAGTATAGGAGATATGTATTGCACAAAGAATAGATTTTTTTCCTTAACGATTGCCAGTTAGCGAATTAAAAATATTTGAACATTCTGTCATGACAAAAAAATTAAGATATTGTGCTGGAGACTATTTGACAAGGAAAATAATATAGACTAGATGTTGATCAAAAGGGAACATTTCTAAAAGGCAGTAGAGGTACTTGTAAAAATAAAATATAAGATACTTTTATCGTAATTCTTCACTACGGTTAAAAGGTAATTTTAGTAGGCGCTCTGGTTTTGAATAATTTTCTTTTCGTTGCAGCATACGTTTACGTGTCTACCATTTCGTTTGCAACAACCTCTCTCGTACCACGCATTCTGGATGTTGTATTTCCATTGAATACTTCCCGTCCAATAATGTTAGCATATCCGGCGTACTACTTCGTTGACGAAAATCGATATTTTTACTATATTTTACTTCATATGTTAACTACTAGCACTTTATGCATGACCGGATTAATCGCGCACGATAGCATGTTTTTTGTTTACGTCGAACACAACTGCAGCCTCTTCGCCATCGTTGGGTAATGATTATTCATACGGAAAACGAGATCACGTCTCTTTTAGTTAGAAGATAAATAAAATTCTCTGTACAAGGAGTGAATATAATATAATTATTTTAATTCTTGCGTTACTTGCGAAAAGAACAGAAATTTCTTTTCAAAATGCTCTAATTTTCTCTAATAACACAGTCTCGCGCGAATATTTACAGATTTAGATTTGAGCACGTTTCACAACGTAGTAATGCGAAAACACATTTGACCGATTGTCTGAATAACAAGTACGTTCACAAAAACGTTGTATTTTCGATTCGCGCTCATCGAAAAGCGTTACAGTGAGTGTACAATAATATTCCAACACATTTTTTAATCGTTAATCTCGCTACTAATTAATTAATCTTTGATAAGCGATAAGCGACGCTTCTATTTAAATTTTATTTATTTGTTATCAGTGTCGTTTTCTTACCATAGGTTTGCTAAACTTCTTGAAGATACCTTTTCGATATCGTTCGCCGTGCAACTTCTGATCGTTACAATTGGCTTGAGCATTACTTTAGTACAAGTAAGTTACTTGTCAATAGACAAATTCTAGAATTCTGTAATAATATAATGAAGAACTGAAATAGGATTTTACCCTTGTCACGTTCAAGCTCTCGACAAACTTGCACGATATAGCGGAAGCGATGAGATACTTTGTCTTCATTATTGCTCAATTATTTCACTTGTTCTGCTTAAGCTTCCAAGGACAAAAGCTGATAAATCATAGCCTCGAAACATGCAACAAGATGTAAGAGACAATACAAATTAAAAAGAATTAATTAATTGTTTGACTTGTAATGCAATTTTATAGATATCACGGCTTGTGGTTTACCATACCCGCGAAGGAACAAAGACTGCTCCTATTCGTGATGAGAAAAAGTGTCGAAGCTAGTATCTTAACCGCCGGCAAGATATACGTGTTTTCTCTAGAAAGTTTCACGACGGTAAAACAATTAACATGACAAACGTGATAAAGAAATCCAACCGTAAAGATATATATCTTTAACTGTTCTCATTTAGGTTGTGCAAAGCTCGATGTCGTACTTCACGTTACTATCGTCCTTTGATGTGTCGTGATCGATACTCGACGATCATCGCAGCATGTAGTAAAAAGAAGCGTTCCACGCGAATATAACGTTACAAAATTGTATCGAATAGAATAACATTTATATTTGTTATGTAATGAGATAAAAAGTAATACAATTTTATATTTTTACTGATAACGTTAAATAAAAAACTTTTCCCTTTCAAAGCTCTCCGGAGACCTGGAATACTCACTTGGACACACGCAGGAGCTTTCTACCGAGGGAAAGTACTTATTTTGTCACGCTATTTTATTCTGATCGATACGCGTTCTGCAGAGGGCACTTGAAAAAATGAGCCGTTTAGCCAATAAATTTACATGGAGTCATCGTTACGACCTCGTCTTTAGTATTAGCGTTTACTGATACGTGACTGTATCAGGAACTGAAAATAAAGATATTCTACGTTGCCCCGACAAGTCGACCCTTAGGCCACTGCATATACATCTTGAAAGAAAACTACTCGTTGAAACTCAGTAGAATTACAAATGTCCATTGAATCATATTTTCAAACGTATTCAATATAGTAGTCATTCAAATAGTATTTCCCAAAGGATTAGTTGTCCACTCGGACCTATTATTAATATGTTACGTCTACGCGCGAGACATATACTTAGCGTAAGTGGCTGTCAGTTACAAAAACTATAATAGCGTGATCGTTGTGAAATCTTGCGCTCCGACAAAGCAGAACGCACGTGTCGCGGAGCGGTGTCTGAAATATTAATTTACTTACAACCGACCCTTATTGCGGGAAAAATACCTACGAGAGAAGGCTCGAAATTCAGACAACACGTTATAGTACCAGGAAGACCGTTTCTTCGTGAAGTATGGAACACAGCAGAGCTTACTATTACGATATCAGTAAAAAATACCTCATGTTAGTCGGCCAGTGGCCTTATCAGAAGCCGAAAGAGAGGCTGACTGCCTTGTTGCTTACAATAATACTTGCAACCACTTCACTCGTTCCACAGGTAACGTTAACTGTCGTTAAGAATTTTTTTTAGAGAGGAAAGAATTAATAGCAGAAATTTACTCAAATTCTGCGCTTGTTAAATTGTCTTCAATTGAAGCATCGCAATAATTTTAGGAAAATGCTTTACTTCTTTTTTCACGTGAACGCGTTTCCAGGGGGCAAGATTTGTCATATGCAAAAACGCGCAGTGTATCTACGAAACTTTACCTCCATATATGTTGGGAGTGATGATTCTAGTGAAAATTTTCACGTATCAATTTAACAGCGAAAAAGTACGTTTTATTGTTATTTTATTCCTGAGTCACAGATGTAGCATTATTAAAGTCTTATATTCTATTGACGATGTTGTTAAATCCGTTGAGAATATTGTATCCGAATTTCGAACATATCGATGATGTTTCTAGATTAAAGATCTCACAGATCGCTTATTCGTAGACTGGGATATACTCGAGACTAAGGAAGAACACGACATTATGAGAAAGTATGCCGAGAGAGGCAGATGGTATGCGTTAATATATGGCTGTAAGTAACAGTTAAGAATTAGCGAAATTCATTTTCTTATGCAATCAAACAATTAAAATAAAATTATCTGTTTTCTCTGGGTTGTTTAAACAAAATAAAAATTAATATTCCGAATTTGTTCTTGTTGCAGTATTCGTTTACGTGTCTACCGTTATATTTGCAACAACTTCTCTCGTACCACGCATTTTGGATGTACTGTTTCCACTGAATGCTTCCCGTCCTTTAAAGCTCCCATATCCGGCGTACTATTTCGTTGATGAAAATCAATATTTCTTCTATATTTTTCTCCATATGATGATCGCCTGCACTATATGCATGACTGGACTAGTCGCGCATGATACCATGTTTTTTGTTTATGTCGAACATATCTGCGGTCTTTTTGCCATCGTTGGGTAATGATTATTTATTAGGAGATAAATAAAATGCTTTGTACCAAGGAGTAAATATAACGTAACAATAGTCTTTAGTTCTTGCAATATATTACTTAAAAGGAACAGAAATTAATTCTCAAAACTTTTTAATAACGTTATTTTACGCGATTTACTTACAGATTTAGATTTGAGCACGTGTCATCTAAATGTAGTATTATGGAAAAAAATATCATTGATCATCCGGAAGCTATGTATCACAAGAATGTTGTGATTTCGATTTACGCTCATCATAAGGCTTTGCAGTGAGCGTGTAAAAATAGTAACATATATTCCTCTTGTTAATTTTGCATATTAAATGATCTTTAATAAACCGAATAAATTGCAATATTTTATTTGATTTTTATTGAGATATTTAACCGTCATTATTATATTCTTATCATAGGTTTACTCAATTTCTTGAGAGTGCCTTCATGATATCGTTCGCCGTGCAACTTCTGTTCGTCACAATCGGCTTGAGCATTACCTTAGTACAAGTGAGTGATTTACAAACAAGCAAATACAAGAATTTTGTTATTTGGTAAAGAACTACAACGGGATTTTACCTTCCTCGTGTTCAAGCTCTCGATACAACTACAAGATTCAGCGGAAGCGATAAGATACATTCTCTTCATTTTTGGTCAATTGTTTCATTTGTTCTGCTTCAGCTTCCAAGGACAAAAAGTGATAGATCATAGCCTTGAAACTCGTGACAAGATGTAAGAGACAATATTAAGTTGGAAATGAATTAATGATCGATTTAAAATAATTTGATCGGTTGAAAGATATACATGTATTTTCATAGAAACGCTGTACTTGCAAGAATTTAATTATTTAAATAACAATGGCTCGTATGATATTACTTCATTTAATTATTTGCTAGAATTGATTTTTCTAGAGTTAACTCTATTTCTTATTTATTGTGCTGACTTTGTACAATGATATCCCAGCGAGAAATGACTCGTCGAATCGACACCGACACCGTCAAATTGATGACGAATCGATGCTAATCCGATAGTGTCGATGTCAATTCGACATCGTTTCGACGAAGCATTTTTCACTGGGATTATGTGTGTTTACTTTTTACTAATAATGATAATTTTATAGATATCGCGGCTCATGGTATACCATACCCGTAAGGGAACAAAGACTGCTCATGTTCGTGATGAGAAAAAGTATTGAAGCTAGTACTTTGACTGCCGGCAAGATATACGTGTTTTCTCTAGAAAATTTCACGACGGTAAAACCAATCAATTGACAAACGTGATAAAGAAATCAAACCGAAAAGATATATCTTTAACTGTTCTCATTTAGATTGTGCAAAGCTCGATGTCGTACTTCACGTTACTATCGTCCTTTGATGTGTCGTGATTGATACTCGATGATCATCGCAGCATGTAGTAATAAAATATGTCCTGAAATATTCTACAGAAGTATACAATATTACAAAGAATACATTAAATAAAATGTTTATATGTGCTATTATGTAATTAGACAAATGTAATAAAATTTTATTTTGTTATCGACATTGCTAAACAATTAAATAGCTTTCCCTCATTTTATCGTTATTTTATGCTAATCGACGTTCTGTCCGAAGAGAACGAAAGAAAACGAGACCACCTGTTCCCACAATTTCTATGTGCCAGTTGATTGACGTGACACGCAACAATTTCACGAGAATTTTTGTATATAGCATTTGATCGCAAGGGAATATTATTTTAATTGGTATTTCCAAGAATTGGATTTCCGAGGATTTTCAACTTTAAATCGTGAAAATCGAGAATCGAGAAAACTGGCAAAGTATCAGGAAAA
>NW_011967186.1:877896-943195 GCF_000949405.1 Vollenhovia emeryi
TCAAAAATTCCAAGAATTGGATTTCCGAGAATTTCCAAATTCAAATCGCGAAAATCGGGAATCCCGAAAACTGGCAATGTATCAGGAGAATATGATCGGCAAAGAGGTGGTACTACAATATATACAGGGTGTTTCATTTTAAGTGATCCACGCAAATATCTCCACAAATATAAAATATACGGAAAAACGTTTCTAACAAAAGTTGTTCGAGTTTGGTTCGAAGGGGGACATAAAGTGGTACTATTGACTTGACCTTGGATAGACATTTGAAGGTCACATGAAGGTCTTAAATTTACGGCACCGAAAATGTTAACGACGACTTAGACTCAGAGTTGTTGCAGATATGGATCCTCCTGGTACGAAATACCTGTGAAATCGCAAAGACTGCTCCTGTGCGTGATGCGAAGGAGCCTGGAGCCCAATTTTTTGACCGCCGGCAAGATTTACGTTTACTCTCTGAAGAGCTTCACCACAGTAAATATTACTTACGAGGTTGTTACGTGTTCCTTTGAAAAGTTCGTCTTCAGAATACTCGTTCTCATTTTACAGGTGATGCAGACTTCGGTGTCGTATTTCACCGTACTTGCGTCCTTTCAATGATCAAAGATCAATATATAATTCGGATAGTATTTCTGAGTAACCAGAATTATGTTATAGCAATAGAGATTGTGCACTCTGTAAAAGTCAATCAGTGGATTATCACTGAAAACAGCGAATAGTCATTGATTTAGTTATAAGTATACCACTGCAATTTTCACTAGTGTACTTATAACTGCAAATCAGCGATTATTCACTGTTTTCAGTGATAATTCGCTGATTGACTGATTTAGAGAGCAGTGGAAACAATATGTAACGGATTAATCATGAATTAGTTGCCTGCAGGATTAAAATATCGTTGTTAAATATAATTTTAAATCTAATTGTTTTGCGAACGAAGTCGTAAGTTGTGGAGAAATAAGCAAGGGTAGAAAATGAAGAGATAGGTAAGAAATCCCCGTCGTACTTATTTTAAGTGCTAACTAAAGTATCATTTCCTTGCTTGGTTTTAAAAGTATTACGCGAAGCAACCGATTTTTAGTAATGGACTAGGTTTTATTTGCGTCTAGAGTATATAATACATAGTAACGTCGTTAGCGCGAGTTGCGAAAACAAGTGAAACAATTTAAATCGTTAACTGATGAAATTCGATTTAATGTCAAGCAAAAATCACGCGTTATGTCGGTGACGAGCGTGTCGCAAAACGCCCGAAACGGTTACACTACATTTGTCAGTAAATTCTCGGTACTATTATTATAAAAATCATCAAAGTTAAGCTCGAATAGAAATAAATCTTAAATGTCTTTAACATTTAATTTGATAACTTACTCACTTATATTAATAAAATCTTTTCGTGTGAGGCGAAAGTTGCGTGAAAATATTACTTTCTCCTTTCATAGTAATTAAAAAGAAAGTCACGTTGTGCAGCGTCAACGCGTACTATTCGTTTGGATATTCCGTAGGAAATTTGGGACCGTCGATCCTTTCTTAACAATTGAGAAATGTAACAAGAAGAAAGGCCGAGTTACATAGATTCGACGACAATCCTGGCTTTTATTTCGGTGGCTCGTAACGTTGTCGAACTTGAGACCGTAAGTTTTACGATTTAATGGGATATGTACGTGGATATATGCGCACGTGTATGCACAGACTCGCGTTGCACGCGAGACGAAATGTTCGTCGCGTTTTCGTCGCACATCGAGCGGTGCACTTAGCTACCCTTGGTAAGGATATCGTAATACCTTCGATTTACTGATCGAGAGAAAATCTGATTTTGCCATCTAATCTAACGAAACAGATGAAATATTCAGGATTTTTAAAACCACCGTGCTTCCGAACAATAAGAAAGTGCTTTTCCAAGCATTCCCGCCGCTCGAATGTACGCCGAAGACACGAGGCAATGAAGAGAGAGACGGCCTTGCTCTTTTAGCTTCATTCGAAGATAAAAACGGCACCTATCGCTTTCGAATCCACCGGATACACTTCGGCGCCTATATAATGCCCTTGTCACATGATCTTTCTTTCGTTCCTCTATAATTATTGTAGTAGTATTGTCTGTTTCTCGACTGCGTTCGTCTCTGTTACTCTAACGCTTAGGCGATCGTGCGATCGTGATAAAGTGACGTTAGAAAAGATCGTGACGACCTGGCTTGGATACATTATTTTCACGTTGCGACTGTATGAATGTATATAATTGTCAATAGTATGTACACATTTCCGTGTACGTTACGTTCGACACTTGCTAATTATTCGTGATGTACACGTATGGTATTTTTATATATTATGTATTATCGCGTGGTACACAGTGTACGATATCCGTATGTATATATGTATATATATATCTCTCTCTACTCTCTCTCTCTCTCTCTCTCTCTCTCTCTTTCTCTATATATGTGTTGTATATTTATATATAACTCTGGGTACAAATAATGCTTACAAAAATATTAATTTGGGAAGGCAAACTTTCAATTATAAGTCCGTTAGTCTCGAAATATTCACGAATGTAACAATAACAGTGGCCGATTTTATCTACAATACCGAAATCATAGGGAAACAGCCGTCCGCGTCTCTCTAACTCAACACAAGTCACCGCGTGCTAATTCGCCTCCCATCTCCGGAGTACAGCCGCCATAAAATCTCAAACTAATCATTATCTCCCAAATACCTTGAAACCCTCCCCTCCCCCTTTCGATGTCGCATTGTCTACACGTCTCTTTTCTCCCTCTTTATTCTCTTTCGTTCGATATCTTCCCGGATCGAGCCAGCAGCCGCCAGGAACAGCAGTAACAATAAGTTACTAATTGTTATCGTACACTACTTACAAACTTTACTTACAAACTCGCGTATCCTAGCGTACTATCTTGCTAAATCTTTTGGTAAATTCGACGACAAAAAGGGCCCTGGTACGATCAGCGATTATTTCCGAGTATCGTTAACATGCGGTTGACTGCGTGGAGATCATATCGTAACAAAGAATGATCGATGTGACATCAAACAGAAACGTATGCGAAGAGAATATCGAGTGATATTGATATCTTTTTTTGATATTAACGCTCTACCGATATGCCGAGAATAATTCTGATCGTACGAGAGCTCCATTACGCCACGCCGCAAACACTGACAGTTCTAATATTTATCCTAACTGCGTAATCGATTAACATCGTCGTTAGACCCAAAAAGGAAGACTGTTGTGACGTTTTTCACTTCCCGCTGTGGACGCTTAACCCTCTCGTCTCTCAAATTATTCATCGCTCAGAACGATAAGAGTAAAAGTCGTCTGACGTTGCACGAAACCTTTTAATCACGTTCGCCGAACTCGGCGAAAGTACTTCCGTGCGACGCAATCGCGTGGATTTAATTAGAAGTCTCATTCGTTGTATCAGTAACATTTCGCGAGTCACGTGTGTTAGATGAAATTGCATATGTCATGCAATGTTTCGAACGCAATCCAGTGACATTGTATATCACTGTAAATAAAACGAAGAGATTCATCAGCTAATATCTTTGAAAATATAAATTTCCGTGTCGTACATTAACGGGATTTGCGAGAACAATTAAAAATTCAATAGACTAACGAGTCATAAAAAAGTTGATTGCTAAAATCTCTTAAAATTTTCGAACGTTGAAATAATTAAAATTGCACATGCGCGCCTGCACAACAAACAAAAAAACGAATAGTCGTAAAATTATTATCATAATTGACTTATAGTCAGTATAATACACCGTATAAGACGCAGATGTTGCAATCATGCGTGTTATGTACATGCACGATTATCATTTTTACGATAAAAGAAGAAGAAGATAAAAACATGATTGGGATTCGTTTCAATAAGTCTCTTCCAATTGCGTAACTCGCAGAAACCTTCGCGAACGTATCGCCGGAGACGATCGGGTTAAACGTTGAGAAATTCGGTGTCTATCCTAACGATTCCGCCTAGTGCTTTGGTGAAAGCTATCCTGGGCCCTGATGCGCCGCGCGGCGTCCAAGTCCTGGACCGTCGGCCTTCCTCACAATCTTTCCACGTAATTGCCCGGGAAGGTGCCGAAGTAACCGGTCCTTTGGCTGGAGCCGACGTACCATCCGTCGTCGCACTTCTCCATTACGTACACCGTGTCACCCTCCTTCAGCTCCAGCTCGTCGTCGTTCTGCGGTTTGTAATTGTACAGCGCCCGGTATCTGTCGAAGCGCAAGTAGCTGTGTGAGTCCGACAATACCACTTCCTGTCACGAGTGACTGATCAAATTTATCGAGGCGCACAAAAAGATCATTAACGCATTCCGCGAAGCACCGATGGCCCACAATGAACTTTCAGTTCAGACCGCTTGATATATTTTAACTATAAAAAGAGACGTGATCATAAACTACTGTCTGAAATTATTAATTTCATAAGTACATAAGTAGCTACACAGTTATTGTGTACAGCGATTGACAAGTTGGTTGCGACATTTGTTTTTAATGAGTTTGGAAACGCGCAGATTCAGGTTTACGTTCCAAAACATTTTCTCTGAGGAAAATTTTACTCGAGAAATAGATCGGGAACGTGCAAAATGGTTTCGTGAAGATTTTGGAACGTAACCCTGAATCTAAATGCACGTTCCTACACAGTTGGAAAATTTGTGTTTTCTTGTTAAAAAAAAATGCCGGTTAAAATTTTTGTGTTAAACGATTAACACATTCATGTGTTAATTGACCTCAAATATAAAATTATTAAAATAAGCGAAAAGAAATGTTAAAACACAATGTGTACCCATTTTGTTAATCTTACACAATACTTATGTTCTATACTATTAGTAGCAAGATTTATCTGTTAAAATTTACAGAATAAAATGTTGATTTTATTGATGTTAATTTTACACACAATTTATTTCAAATTATTTTGAGATTTGCATTTATTTTGTGTTAAAATATTAACGGAGTATTAGTGTGATCATTTAACATATCCATGTTACGTTAAATTAACACAAAAATTTGTATGGACCGTTTGAGACATGTGATATCTGTTAAATTTAACACAAATCTTTCAACTGTGTAAACTCATTAAAAAAATGTGTTGCAATCATTCCGTCCATCACTGTACAGTATAATTGTGATCATTGATGAGCAGTAATCGGTTTTTGTGCTCTTATTATGAAGTACATGTTAATTAACAAATATTGTACAATATAATAATTAAACGTAGGTCATCGGTGATTCAAGCGTGGATGACAAACAATGTAAAATCAATGCGCAAATTTTCGTTGAAGAGTGAGAAATTGCAGGACTCACGGGATCGGCTCCGAGTGCGTATCGATGTGCAGGGTTTCGCTGAGTTGCGACACGTGCAACTTGCTCCCTCCCATACGTGGCTAAAACGTGCGAAGAGAAGGGGCTGTTACGAATGTACTTAATAAAATTCGCCTTTTTAACGTTTTCGCTTTATTAGAACTGTCTCTTTCAACGAGACGCGGCCATTATCCGATGGCGTAATGAAACGTTACGGGCAGGATTCAATCACGCCGCGGAGTAATTATGCCATGACACGAGATTGCGCGATAGTTACCAGTGAATTATAATGGGGCTGGGTTGTGTTGATATTGACCGGGATGGACGGCACGTAATGATGGGGTCCCATACTCATTTTCCCTCCAGACGAGCCGTTCGCTAAGAGACTGTGCGCCGCCGGAGACGCGACCGGTTTGTTCTGAATCGGTGTCTCTGAAATAATAGCGGGCGAACTTCGTATAAATTTCGTCGACTCGACGAAAGGTTTAGACTCGCCGCCATGACTCGCCCTCATCCATTTCCTTCTAATCTGTCTTCCCCGATTGAATTACCTGATCGATGCCCGGGTTCGACGATGACCTCAACGTAGGAAATCGGGAAGATCCCCTTTCTGTTTCCAATGCGCCCTTCGTACCAATTCTCGTCAACCCTCCTCGTCAGGACCACCAGTTCGCCTACGGATAAGGACAAACGCAAACGTGCCGAAATGTAATTCGCATTTTTTTTCCCCTCCAAGTTTACGAGATTCTACTTTGCAACGGGGCGGCCTCACCTTTCGCCAAGGACAGCTCGAGATTGGTCTGGGCGACAAAGTTGAACTTGGCCCGTGCCTGTCCCTCGTGGGCCTTCTTCGGTGTCGTTCGCATCATACCGTCGTACGGCAGGATCTGCATCGGGCAAAAGTTAGAGAACTTTGATAAGAGCGCACTTCGTCGCGGCGGCTATCCAGCTTTCACTTCTCGCAATTTGTCGACGCGTTTCAACTCTACTCGACGATTACCTCAACGTAGTTGGAGGGGAACAGTCCGATCATCGCATTGTACTCTCCCTCGTA
Organism: Vollenhovia emeryi; assembly: GCF_000949405.1. NCBI lineage: Eukaryota > Metazoa > Arthropoda > Insecta > Hymenoptera > Formicidae > Vollenhovia > Vollenhovia emeryi. Next base: position 884,250 of record NW_011967186.1, read on the forward strand.
CCAATTCTTGTCCACCTGCCGTCGGACGAATATGAGGTCGCCACGGCGGAAAGTCAATTCCCGGGACGACTGGCCGACGAAATTGTAGAGCGCTCTCGCCACCAGACGCGGCTCCGGTGTTTGATCTTGGGATCGACTCCGCTGGCTCAAATCGTCCACGAAATCGTCGTAGCGATTCAGGGGTATGGGCGACTTCTGCGACGGTCTGAAAATTGCCGGAGTGTTGTCGGAGGAGGTGGCACGGTTTCTCCCGGGCCGAGGATTGTCTTTCTGTTTGCTCCGAGCAAACGCTAACTCTCTTCGACATTGTGACGATTATCGAGCGTTTGCGGTCGCAATGAGCCACGGAAGAATGTACACTTATTCCTTTTCGATATCCTTCCCAATCCTTCCCGCGAATTAGATCCGGCCAATACATTTTTAAGTCAAATAGTCAGCGGTGTCAATTGAAAATGACGAGTTTCAATCTCGAGAGCCATCTTTCCAACTCGACTCGGGACTTTCTATTTTGCCGAAGCAAATCTAGGGCCACCTCTGGCATCCTTCCCTGAACGCCAATGACACCTCTCGCGGTTCTTCTACCTGCGCGTGTCCACCTACCTACGCTTTCATTGTGACGCCCGCGTAAAAACAGCTCGCGGCGCGCAAAGCGTTACGCAACGGCCGCTGAATAGCAGGAAGCGTTTACGAGACGACGACGAGTGCGACAAGCTAAAGATGCAACACGTTCTTTCGCCATGCGCCGTTATTAATGTTATCTTATCGAAAAATACTACTCTTGCGGTTGGAAAGCATAGAGGAGCGCGGAGAAACACGCGAGAAGGATACGCTATCCTCGCCGGTACCGCGTTGTTAAAGCGAGGACTCTCGGTCTCTTCGTCGACGAAGGTGATTCCGCGAGGTTTGGAAAGATGAAACCTCCAGCTTCGACCTCCCGATTTCAAGGGAAATTAAAGAGGAATAAGGGGGAGACTCTTTGTACTTACATAAAATTATCCGTGTGCCTGCGGGAGTCGATGTCGTGCAACTCCTGGAGGTACTTGCGACGGCGCTCCTCTTGGTAGACGCGCCGCATGTTCTCCGCGCTGCGACGTGCGAGCTCCTCCTCGGTCAGCGGCTCCTTCGCCTCTGTACGCACCGGCGAGCGATAGTGAATCGTCACCTCACCCTCCACATAACGCCTCGGCGATTCTGCATCAAGCGAGACGCGTTTATCGTCACTGATCGCAAACGACGTTGCGTTCCGGTCGTTGCAACTTTTCGGTATTTTACGCGGGACGTCCTACATGCAGGCGCGAAATGATCTCTATTGTGTATTAGAGATGTGCGAGTTACATATTTTTCATATCGAATCAACAAAAGCGAAGTGAATTAAATCGAATCGTTGAAGTGTAATTTTTAATCGACAACATAATTGCTATTAGATTTAATTTTCACTCGCGATAAGAGAATATTTCGATGTAAAAAAGTGATATTAATTGTATAATATAAGTTTGTTTTAAGATAAAAAAACTAAAATATACTCACATGGAAAGAATTTTCTCTTAAAATTTACCCTGAAAATCATGTAACCGTGGGACAACGTGGCGTTTTGAAGAATTTTATGAGAGTTGTTTGAAATTTTACCATACATTCTACTAGTAATTTTATACTTGGTATACGTTTTACTAGTAGAATGTATGGTGAAATTTCAAGAAACTCTCAGAAAATCCTTCAAAACGCCACGTTGTCCCACGATCACATGATTTTCAGGATAGAGCAAGAGTCCGTAGGCAAATGGCCCCATTTCTTTCGCATTCGATTTGGTCACAAAGTGGGTACCAAACGAAAGGTCTCGTCAAGCTGACTACAGATCAGTCTCAGAGTTTATCTATTTGACGTTCCAGAGATAACGGACTCGAAAGGTTCCATTCCATTCCAAACAAATGGTTGGTATCTGTCCAGACGGCTTCATCGCTTATGTCCTGGGAATTTTTGGAGCCCGATATCTCTGGAACGTTAAATAGGTCCACGGAGAGACCGATATGGTTACCACATGTCGACAACTATATGCGTTTTGTGCAGCAAACTTGGTGAAAGTTGCAACACAAAACAATGTAGATGCCCCTACTATTTATACGGCAACATTTTAATTTTAGTTATTTTAGCCTTAGCCGGTCTTTCCGTGCGCACTCTGAGACTGACGTATCTGTAATCAGCTTGACGAGACCTTTCGTTTGGTGCCTACTCTGTGAGACCAAAATCGAATGGGAGAAAAATGGAGTCGATCTTGTTTAAGAAAAAATGCTCTCCGTGTATAAATTTCTAAAGCACAGCAAACGGTTTGCTGTCGCATCTAGTACAATAGGCACAGTAGGAAAATATTTAGCTATCACAACTATATATTAGCTGCCCATATTTTGCAACTGAAATTAAGTTGCCACATACGGCGTTTAGCTACGGTAGCCACATTTTTCTTTCCGTGTACATTCTGCGCAATTTTATTCAATTTGACCCGCGCCATGTGCGACGAGATACGATGCGAGAGAGTGCTGTTAATTGTGGTTTAAATTATTCGATTGATGGGAGCGTTTTATTGGGGGCGCGGTTTGGAAACGCGCGTCATTTCATCGAGTTAATCATCGTCGTCAGCCGCACCAGCGGACCCTCTCGTTATTAAAAACGACGGCGAACGTCGATCGCAGATTCAGAATTCGGAGTTGCTCGCGGCAGCCTGCCGAAGCATCAAACACAATCGTGCATGTACTAGTGATAAAAAAATCAGATTATCGAGATCACATTCGCAGAAGATAGGATTTCAGCGTTCTCAACGTTTCATGTTCTATTAGGCTGGCAGAGATGGTTTATTCGTTTGATTCCGACGTTTCGACCATGTCACTCGGAGAACTATGACGCCCAGAGATGGATGTCAAACCTCCGTTTTTAATTTAATATCGATGACGTGGTATTTATTATTAAATTCCTTAAAAAGGACCACGACCCGTATGGCCGAAACGTCGGAATCAAACTAATAAACCATCCGCCAGCCTAATTGAACCTTTGACATCCATCTCTGGGCGTCACAGCTCCCCGAGTGACGCCCAGGGATGGACGTCAAACCTCCGTTTTTAATTTAATATCGATGACGTAATATTTGTTATCAAATTCCTTGAAAAGGGCCACATCGTATGGTCGAAAGGTCGGAATCGAACTAATAAACCATCCGCCAGCCTAGAGTTGTCTAACAATTCTTTTCACTGTTAATTAACCACTGGCGGTTCACAGTCTTTCGTTGTTTCATGTTCAAGCCCGACGGTTACTGGAGCATGCGACGATCGTAACCAGCCAGATAGTATCTTGAAGAAGAATTGAATCATATGAAAGGCGACGTTTTAACCCACATCGAGGCCGTGGCTTGTTTATCTCATTCCGCTGGAACATATGGCTTCTTCGCGGCGAGAAACGATACTTAAGTCCGCGGTCGTCGACCGGCGCGAGGCAAAAATCTAGATACGGTGTCTGAGCATGATTTCACGTGATGCTCGATTACATTTGATTACGCGCACGTGATACGGCGTGTACAAAATGTAAAATACAAGAGGCCGCGCGTCTATTACACCGATATGTGCGAAATTATAACGGTTGTCATCCTCAAACATGTAGAAGCTCCTCTGGATGTTCTTACACGTTAGTTGGCTTGGCACATTTACAGGCGATTATTATTTATTTATGCAAAGGCACGTAGCGACTAATGATATCGATTCGCGTAACGCGTTTCTCTCTGTTTCTCTTCCTCTTCCTCCCTTATCTCTCGCGAGAGCACGTTTAAAAAACTAGGAAGCACCGCGTATTTTAGACGGAAACAAAAACACGCACCTGCTTTCGTGCGCTGCGCGGGATAATGACGGGAGTTTATCGCGATGCCAGCAGCACGCGCGTACGCGCAGGCACACAATGCGTGCTCGCGTGCGTCGGGCTGCAGCGAGACTGTGCGACTGATAAGGCGGAATGCAGCTGGTCAATTCTCGATAAAGCGCAGTCGCGGTGACACGGGCGCGAGATGCGTCGCGAAAGAGCCAGCCCGTTGACACGCGGCCGAGTCTTTCGGGTTCCAGTGTCGCCGGGCATTTATCTTTCATCCCGGATGGCCGGGAGTGGAAAGCCACGAGAGAAAAGTGTCACGGGACACCACCCAGAGGCAACGAGATGAAATAGAGTGGAAATGTAATTTACAAAAAAAAATCTCTTTTCGGATTACATCTCGAGTCGAAGAACTTTCGTTCTTCTCGGGTGAAACCTCGCTGGATCTTCCCGCGATACCACCTTGCTTCGTGCCGTCATTACTCGTGTAACCTAATTTGTTAGCGTGTAATGTTAACTCATTACAAATTCCGAAACGAGAAACTGAGTTTCAGTCTCTCTCTCTGAACGCCGCAACACCTTTCACCGCTTTCATTGAAGAAGATTCTCACGCGATCGATTCTCCCTCTTTCTCGCGCCTATCCTGTGTCGAGACCATTATTTTACGGTACCTTATTATTCTTTATATCTGATTCTGGTTCTCGTATAATTTAATTCCGTTTTCCTGTTCTACTCTCGGCGCACTTCTGGGGTCTTTCGTGGATTATGAGAACAAGTTACGTAGCTACCCGCCATTATAACAATTTGTCATTTGTGTCGCTGTTAATTACTCTTATAAGGTGAAATGCGAACATACAAGTTTCTTTTGTTCTATCACGATTTTTCAAAGCGCGAATTGATTGCAGGGTTGGGCATTTACGTGTAAACTATAATTTACATCTACATGCATCAAATGTAAACTATGTTTAACGTGTCACGTAAACGACGGGTAATCCATATGGATCGTCGGACATTCGTATTTTGACAGAAATATCGGAAATTTGTTTTGTTCGCAATTTTATTTTCCGTTCCTATCGTTTACTTTGAATACAAGTTTTAACGCGTTATGAAAACTTAACAGATCAGATCAGCGTAAGTAATAATATTTATGTATTATTATAAGTATTATGTATCTTTTATATCATTGTACAGTTAATTAATAAATAAACAGAGTTGGAAAAGTTACTTTATAAAAGTATCTGGTTACAGTTTCTTCTCTAAAAATGTAACTAGTTACAGTTACAAGTTACCGATTCTGACAAGTAACGCGTTACCGTTACAGCTACTAAAAAAGTAACAAATCGTTACTTTGCAATTACTTTCTTGCAATGAAAATAAAACTATCAAATCTGCGTTTGAATTGTAAAGTGTCGATAAAGGCGTTTATGCGCAAATGCAAGGCCCGATGCGATCTGTGGAGGTTTAAGATATATATAAAGTAACTCTTAATGTAATTATTAAATTAGTTACTAGTTATCGGAAAAAATGTAGCTGAGTTAAGTTACAGTTACAGATGGAGAGAAAGTAACGAAGTTAAGTTAAAAGTAACTGTACCTGTAACTTCGTTACAAGTAACGAGTCACTTCCCAACCCTGTAAATAAATTACAACTGAAATGCATTTAATTTAATCTAATGTAAACTATCCTTTAGGACTGTTTGCGAACGTACAGTCGAAAAAGATTCGCGCAGACAGAGCGTAAACAATCCATGTAGACGTAATCTCGAAATTTACGGCAACCCTGGTTTTAACATCTGCGCGATACAGACGCACGTATTCAAAGCATTCCTGTCGATTTCAATTCCGCAATTCAATCGTATCGAGTTTTCTAACTTGCAACGTTTCAAAAAGGACACGCTGCCGCACCTAATTGTTGCCTCGAGTTTATTTCTATCTTTCTCTCTCTTCTCCTCAATCATCGCACCAGCGACACCAGCAACAGCTGGATACGCCGAGGCGATCCTAACGGGGCGCGCGGCTATTTACGCGCGGCAGGAAGAGCATTATTTCAGGAAAATTATGCGCATGTTTACTGACTGTACGGAATCGGTCCGTAGACCGTAGACGGAAGCGCGCTTCCGCCGGTGTGAAGTCCGCCAATCGGACTCGTTTGATCGAACAAAGGGCTGCTAGTGGCTCGGTCACGGCGGCGGTCATCAGGGTCAATCGGAAGTATCCCGATCGATGTAGGATCTGCTCCCCGTAGATCGCCCGCAGAGCTCTTGCAACTGTTGACAAGCTGAGGCGACTGCAGCTCGTCGGACAACGAGAGATCGCCGCAGGATTTGTGCGGAGGTCCGGACGCTTTCCGTCGCTTTCTACCGGGGTCTCTTCCGCGCGGCTCATCGTTCCGCGGACTCTCGTCCGCGATCTTCGACGCGGCATTGTCTCGGGCGACGTGAACGGCCCGTCCGTTCTCGGCGACGGTCAGCAGATCTTTCGCATGAACCTCGTGACTGTGCAGAATCGCCACGTCAACGCTGTAATCGTTCAGACACTTCCTCTCGTTCGCCTCCATGCGTTCGCACCGCTCGTTCACCATGCTCAGGTCCAAGGGAGGAGGAATTCTCGCCGCCTTGACCTCTCGCCGTGAGGTCAAACGGTTGGGCGAGACCAGTACGTCCATCGCCGATTTGGATGTCGATTGTCCGCGGTTGATCGAGCATGTCCGATCTACAATCTCCCCGCGCTGTTGTTCTCGGGACGATCGCTCGACGCGACCCGATCTTACGACACGAGGCTCGAGCTCGTGGCAATCCGGCGATCCGAGCGATTCGAGTCCCTCGGGAACGTTGACCGCCCGCGCAACGTAAAGCAACGGAGCGTTGAGATTCCGCTTCAGGATCGTCAGATTCGGCAGAGACCTGCAAAGGTCCCAGCAGGTCTCGTCGTCGCTCCTCGACGCGCTCGTCACGCCGATGTTCGTCGAAGAGTCCGATCGCCCGCGATGATCGCGAATCATCCGCGAACGCGACTCGTTTTGAGAGAATTGGTCCCGCTCGAGTTCACCCTTGCGTGCCGGTCGATTTTTCGCACCGTCCATGTCGTGGTGTCCGCTCGCGGTATCCGACGAATCCCGACCTTCCTTCTCGAGATCGATCCTCGTGGCTCCGCCGAATATGTACTCCGGAAGAGTCCTCTCTCGGCTCCACGCACCGGGATCGATCTCATCTTCCACGATGCAGCACTGAGACGATTTATCGTGCATTTCTCTCTCACCCGTCGCGTCCCGAAATCGAGCCTTCTCGACGATCGACGAGCCCTCGCTCCGTTCATTACTCGCCTCATCGAGTTTAACGGACGGTACGTTCCTCACGTCGGCTCGTCTTATCTCGCTTCCGGGTAAGATGTTGACGAGCACTCGGCCGTCCCTCCGAGCGCGACCGCCGTTCCTGCGATTGATGACTCGAGACAAGTTCCTCCTGGTAAACTCGGTTAACGTGTCCATCTCTTCCTCCTCTTCCTCCGGAGTGCGTGTCGTCTGCGCTCGGGACTTCCGGTCGTTTATACTGCTCACCGATGATTGATTGCTCTGGCTGGTGAGGGTCTCGGTGCTGCCGAACCCGCTGCACCGCTTCGGCGCTTCCTGGCTGCTCCTCCCGACGTTCCCGGCGAGACCGTTGCAGCTCTGCCGCGCGTTCTTCCCCGGCATATCGGCGAAGAACTGTCGCCGGAGATACCGATTGTGCTCGAAGATCTCGTGCAGCCGCTCCCTGCTGTCGCTGAAGTGCTCCTTCTCGAGTCCCGCGGGATACCGCGCCGGTGAATCGCGCACGGCAGGACTTGCGGAAGAACGTCGCGTCTCCTGCAGGCAGCTCCGGTCCCTCGGGGCCGACTCGTGCGCGACGGGCTCGAGGCATTTCCCCGGGTCGCCGCAGTAATAGTCCTTGTAATCTTTGTAAAAGTACTCCCTCTCGAATTCCGTTCGCGGCTTCCAGCTCCACCGGGAGTTCTCCGCTTCGAGGTGATCCCGTCGCAAGGGCGCGTCGCTGTCATCCTCGAAGTGCACCGTGCACGCCCGTTGCATTTCCGGCACGGAGGCCCGCTGATAGGCGTGCCTCTCGATCCGCCGCGCGTCTCGCTTGTCGCGTCGGATCACCCTGTCCGGACGACGGAGTTTCACCAGGTCGTCGATGTCGCTCGCCAGGCTGGTCCACTCTACACTGCGCTCCAAGTCCGCGACGCGCGGCAGAATCGTCCCCGCTTCCTTCCCCGCGTTCCTCATCGTGGGACCGACGACGGCACGCGAGTATCAAGTCCGATTCGTCGCGGGTATTCTGCGGAGGAATCAAAGCACTCGGTATCGGCGCGACGACACGTTCGCCAGGCTCTGCATCTCGGCGTTTTCCTCAATCAACCTTTACGCATCGTTTACCGGGCGGAAATCGCGGTCAAATCGAGCCGCATATTAATCCCCGGCGGATAGGATCGAGGACGATCTCCCCCAGCCGGATGTTGCTCAAAATCTGACCGACGATCAGGATCCTCGCGGAATTAGCAGCGCGACGGCAAACGGGAATGGAAAGCGTGATTCACCTGCGTTGCGGCAACCGAGTGAAGAGAAACTCGATTAGTTATTGTCACCGGCCGATGACTCGCGATTATTCAACGCGCCGATGCCACGTCCGACGACTACCACGTCAGTTTCGGCGTTAGGAGCTCGCGCGGTCGTAACGGCGACTTGTACTCGCGAGCGGATGTGCAACGCGAGCTGCAACGTCGACTATCAAGGTTGATGCGATCGCGTCGTTCCGTGTCACGTTCCCCGGTGTGCCAATGCCCGTCTTCGTATATTCCGAGGTATTTCGCGCAATCACGTCTAACACGTAATCCCGATCATTCCTGATATCGCCGTCGTTATCGGTTCTCTCCCTTCGAAGATAAGCACGGAGAAACTTTCAATGAAAGTCTAACGTTACTCATCGCGTCCCGTGAAACGTGGCGTTAATCCGGGCGACGTAATGACGTTGACTCATTAACCACAGATCCCGTAATGTGCAATTAACGAGAACGAACGTGGGGGTTTTCCGCGAAACTTTCGCGTCGTCGCGGAAAAATGTCAAGAGGAACACGCCGCTGAAGGAAAACTGTGTTAAAAGCGAGAATTTCGCAGTCGCGAGAGGCGTCTCCCTATTAAATCGACCCCCTCCCGCCGCGCGAGATCTTAAGTGTCTTAATGAAGTGCATTTGTTTGTTGTACCGGCGAGCGGGAGCAAAACCTTTCCCTGAGAAAGGTGCTACTTGCACTCTCATGGCTATTCTATTCAAATGAGTCCACGGCGCAATGTGGATCAACTTCGCGAGGAAGACGGCGCCGCGTCGGTCTTTTCTTTCAATGAGAACGATTTCACTGACAAAGTGTCGCCGTCGCGACTTATTTCCACTCGGCCGTTCCGCTCAGCTGTCTCTTCAAAGTTTCGCGCGATCGCTCTTATCGGACGAAAGATTCCACTCTGCGGATAATTGGATTCGATCGCAATTCGAAACCAAGACGTTCTCGCGTTTCACCCGCCGAACTCGCGGTCGATGCGAATCTCGAGTTCTCAACGGGCCTGGCAAACGTGTCTCGTTCAAAGTCCGCGCTCTCGTCTTCGCCTCTGACAAGACGGACTCGCGTGGAAAGAGCCGGGCAATATCAGATGACCTCGCACGCAAACACACGTAATACGTACTCGATTGAGTTGCACGGAATTCACCTTCGACGCGACGCGAGAACTTGATCAAACGGATCCCCCCCCCCCCCGCACGTTCGCGGAAACGCCGATGGAATCGGCGCGATTATCAATTCGCGCGCCGATAACTCCGCGAGATTGGCTCGTCGTGCCTTGGGGAACTCGCGCCACGCCGAGACCGGTGTCGAATCGCCCCGCACTCGCGTAGCGACGTACCTCGTCGACACCTGTTATCGGTACCTGCGTCGCGCGACGCACGCGAAACGCGTCTGAGGAAGGCGCCGCGACGTTGGCACCGGTTATCGCGGCCCCCTACTCCTTGAAGAACGGTTCACCAAGCAGGAACCGCGGGGAACATCTTCGGGCGGAGCGCGCTCGCGTTCCCAGCGGTTTCGGACCGAAACCAAGGCCCCTCGATATATTTTCGGACGTTGAAGCCAACGATTTGATTCTCGCACAGAGACGACGTTTCCCCGGTTTCCGCGGAATGTAAGTCTTGAATTATTCCTGCCAGGCGCAGCGCCAACGTTTGCAGGAGAGCTCAACAGGCAAACGCCATTTTCCTCGAGTCGTTATCCGCAGAATTAAATATCGCCGTACTAGAAGGCGTTCAAGGCCGGCGACAAAAAGCCGCGTTGTTGCACGATGTTCCCCTGCGTGCGATATGACCGCATCGCGGACTGTAATGGGCAGTGTTGCTCTGCGCCTTCATCACTTTTCAGAGCCAGTTATTGACGACGCCGGTGGTATTATTTTCACGCTGGTATCGCTCTTCGCGGGTTCAGAGAACGGCGCTGGACTACAGACTCCATCACCTGGTATCATCGCCGCGGAGCAGGGGACGACGAGGGAAACGTACACGCACATTAATCATTGAGAGATTAGATAAGAGGGGACGATCGACACGAGCGTCCGCGTTTGCAGCAAATATTTGGAATAACAACTCGACACGACGACGCCGAGGCACGGCGCAGTGCCGAAGACTTCGCAGCGCCGAAGACCTGATCGCACGAGCTCTCGCGATTAAGTATGCTAATTGCGTTATGCAACGGCGATGACAATCGCGCGCGGCGGTCGAATTTATCGCGCGATATTAGCCGAAGTACGCGGACATCGCGACCGCCTCGGCATCGGGCCGCTGTGATCATCGTCGAAAATAATCGTGACCGCCACTTGTACCAATTTTAGCGGCACGTAATACCGCGTATGCGGTATGATCTAACGCCGTAGCGATACGATCGAAGTCATTAGCGTCAGATTTGCCGAGACTCCTGCGTCTTCCTGCCTTGAGATTGCAAATCGCGTTTCGTAACGGTCGAGCGAACGACTTTTAAAGTGACTTCTCTGATCGACGCTAGACCGCAAACACGGGCAGATTAAGCCGTTTACGATTTTAACACGGACTCTACCTTTACTCCAAATAGAACAACCGAGTGGATCGCGTATCTTTGCGCGTCGCGCGTCCATTGTGCTCCGAGGCATTCACGTGTAAATTGAACGTCACTCGGTGCACTGTTATCTTTCCGTTAGACAATTAGCATGCGCGGCCACTGTTTAGCGGAGCCGCCAATGCCCTTGACACCGGTAAAACTGATGAGAGGATTTAGGGCTTATCTCCCCGGCATCTTGATCCGCGCAATTATTCCGCCGGGGCCGATTTCCGGGCTGGATTTTCCGGGCTGGCGATAACACGTCGATTGTACGGACTGATCGGCAGGCCGAGCGTAATCGGTCGGTCGCGTAACAGACCAGGAATACAGGTGTCTCTTTGTCCACGTCGAACGTTGCCGTCACTTTTACTGTGGATCCGTCGTTTCCCCGACTACCCGTTTCTCTCTTTTATCGTGCAATATAGGACGCAATATATTTTTACATACTTCCGTTATTTCTTGTTATCTATATCAACGCGCACAACTAGGTTTGTTCCACTTTTCAGCCACTGCAAGGTATCGTAATTGAAACAGTCTGAATATTTTACACGTAAAAAGCCGTGGGAATATTTTAATTAGGCGGAGAATGTCTTAATTAAAGCCAACGGCACGCGATACTATTTTCCCTACTGGATCACTTACGAGAACCAATCAGGATTTAGCCTCAAGTCACCTGATCCAACACTCTGCAACCTTATTGGTTCTCCTACGCAATTAAGCAGGAAAAAATAGTATCGTGTGCCGTCGGCTTAAGTCTAGTCTTACGGCGAATCTTTCTGGAAAATGACAAAATACGCAGGTACTTCTAACGGCATGCAGTGACGCAGTCAACGTTAACGTTCCACGTGCCGCTTCTCGATTTCGCGCATCCACAGGAAAGTACAAGCGAGCATGATGCGAATTAATATCAAATTTCTAATCGGGGCTGCACGGCGAGCGACTCGCTACGGTGATTTCTCCATACGCGAAAGTGCATATTATTTTCGGTGCGTCTCGCGCCGGTGGCTCGCGACTTGTGACTCGACCCGGACCGGAGCTCCAGACCGAGCGAACGAGTGCGAACGAACGTGAGCGAGCAACTTGTTTTAATGAGCGCCGTTCATTGATGTGGGCCGCTCAGCTGCCGATCGCTCGCGCCCACTTGCCCTGAACTGGACCCGGCATTATGCGAACGTGCGGATGTAACGAAACTACGTGATGTACCAGCCGGATGAGCACCGGCGTGCCTCCCGACCGACCGCGCGATTATTGCGCTTACGCTCGATCGCCCGTGCAAACGTTCGTTGCACAATCTCTCTTTCCCCGAGCACGCGTCGCTCGTGCATCCCGAGTCACATGCGCCATGATGCATCAACGCGACGCGCGTTTAGCAAGTGCCTGCATCGGCTACGCGCGCGAAACTTTAATTTCACTGAATCAATCTCAGCCTCAAGCCCGACGACGCATACCACGAGGGGGTGTACATTTCGAGGAGATTAAGGGCCAGTTTTACAAACGTCGGTCAACTGCTAACTGAAGGTTAATTGATTCTCTGTCTCTTCTTATTGTTAGAGAACAAGGTAGAAAAAGATAGGGAGTTGACTGAACTCTGGTTAACAGTTAACCGACGTTTGTGAAATTGGCCCTTAGGCGGTTTCCTCTTTTATTCTCCGCCTTTACTCGCACGGAGAGACCGATATGGCTACCACATGTCTAATTGGGGTTGGCACAACCCCAATAAATAGTAATATTTGGAACAGCTATATCTGTGGTTGTCATATCCACTTTGATATGATAAGTAGTGAAGACAACTATATGTTTTGTGCAGCAAACTTAGTGAATGTTGCAACACAAAACAATGTAGATGCTACTATTTATACGGCGACATTTCAATTTTAGTTATTCCTGCCTTAGCCGGTCTTTCCGTGCAGGCAAGTTTAGGATTGGAAGTGACGAGGGGACGGAACGGAAGCGTTAAGATTAATAGTTGTTAACAGCATGACTTTCAAACAAAATTATCTCCAGAAACAGAAAACCGCCCGATTGGTTAATAACACGTTTAGTTTTCATGGAGACCAAGTGTGCCAGATGTTGCGAAACACCCGGTAGGGCGACCAGACTGCGACACGCGCGTGAGCGCACAGATGGACAGACGCATACAGAAAACATACAGGAAAAGGTATACATAATAATAATGAGCTTAGTAATCGGCATTACCTTGGCGATCATCTCTGCAGTGCTGGGATTTTGGCGGCGGCGGGGGTGCATTCAAGTATTCTATGGAGACGAGCGGAAAAAAATTAAAATAATAATTAGCCGTTCTACAGCTACGAAAATCAACTCGCGGGATTCAACGAGGGATCGCACACGCGTTGCCGAGCGAACCTGTCGATCAACTTGACGCGCACGCTTCTTCTCTAATATCTAACGATATTGGTGCCGCGAGAAGCGATAACGAACCTTTCAATCCGACTGCACGATTTAACGAACTTAAACTCTACTCTCCTAATCAACGGGAAAAAAACATTCATTTCTAAAGACACAAATTAAATTTCTCAGGTCCTCCTTCCTGCTTCTGGTATCTAGGAAGACTCAATGCAGCCTCTTTGCTCCGAACGGCTGACGAGATTTCACACCTTCGAAGGTGACGGTAGGTCGCGCCATGTAGACGGGCAGGGTCGGCCACCAGGTTCTGTGCCTTCGCGCGGCGGTGGGCGAAGGCGGTGGGGGCGGCGGTTGGTACCTGAACCTCGGTCTGTGCTTGTCAGGGTCGAAGGGTTGCCCGGCGAAGGCTGTCTGCTGCGACGGTTTGAGGATCGACGCGGGGGTCGTTCGCGGACGCGTCGGCGACGAGGAGGTGGCGCGCGGTCGTTCAAGTTTTCCCTTGACCGACGAAGAGGAACGTATCTTCGAGGTGCCCCGGTGGATCCGGAGATCGGCCGGTGACGACAGCGAGCGCATGTTGTCGCGACGACTGGGGTACCGGTGCGCCACCCACTTTCCGGCCAGGTAGGGCGCGATGTCGCGAAGCTCGCGCACGTCCGGCGCCGACGTGAACATCTCGCCCATTATGGAAGTTCGGGTACCGCGATCCGGTGACTCGAACCTTTTCCGCATCCGGCAGACCGGCTTCTTCGCCTCGAGCTCTTTGGTCTCCGCTCGCCTGGTCACGTGGTTGGTGACGGTACTGGTGGCTTGGGGCTCCTTCAATTCGACCGTCTTGCTGATGACGTCGATGTGCGGCATCGAAAGGTTTTCCCGGCGTAGCGGCACCCTCGGGATTGGCGGCGAGTCGCCCCTTCGTCCTACCCGCGGCCGTCCTCTCTTCGTCGTCTCGAATCTCCTGCGTAACCATGCCACGTCAACATGTTCGTGCGGCTTCAAGGCGCCGCCGCGGGCCTCTCCCTCGCTCGTCTTCTTCAGCAAGCTCCGAGCCAATTCCGGATCGCTGCGAAAGCGCTTCGGTGCGGCTGCGATCCTGACGCGCCGCGGCAGGTCCTCGGCGCTCTCGAATCTCGCGCGCAACCTACGCACCGTGCCGTTTCGTACCAGCTTGAGGTAGGCGCGCCAGTACCTCTCGGGATCCGGCGACAAACTGCGCGGCCAACCGCCGCCGCTGTCCACGCTGCAGGACGAGTTCGATCGCGTGGTCGCGCGACACGGACTAACGCTGCGCGGCCTCGCGTCGTATTCACGCTCCCGTGAACAGGAGCGGAACGGTCGTCGTTGCTGTCGTATGCTCGTCGCTTCCGGTAGCATCGGCGAGCTGCCCTCGATCTTTCGCTCTCGTGGCGACGCCGATCGCGATCGATCGAGCCTGCCGGCGCCGCCCAGTGAACTGTACTTGGCTGACTCGGTCTCGCCAAAGAGCTCCTTCAGGTCGGCGAAGCTTTGCGACGACGGTAGCTTCTTCCTGTCGCGAAATGTCCACGTCGTAGACGTCGTAGACGTCGTCGCTGTCGCCGCCGGCGCGATCTCCTTCTGCCGTTCTCCTCTTCTCTCCACGCTCTCGAAGAACTCGATCTTCCGCGACACGTCCTCCGTCTCGGGCCCATTGCCTCGCTGGATAACCGTTCTTACCGAGGTCTCCGAGCTCTCCGTCATGCTGTCTCCGTCACTGCCCGAGGCAAACTTGCTGTTCAATTTTGCTTTCTCGGCCGACATGGTCAACAAGGGCGGTTTCTTCGACCATTCTTCGAGTACCGTCTCCACGCGTTGCTTGTCGCTGGGGCTCTCGTTGTTGGACGTCAGCACCAGCAGGAAGTCGCTTTTGGACCTGCTCGTGTCCTCGATGTACGGCGCTTCGAGGGAATAGCAGGTTCTCGGAGAGGTGCTAGCCACGCTGGGCGTGTCGGGCGCGCAGGTACCCCTCGCTACATTTTTCGCGGACGGTTTCGCCGGTAACTTGGTGGCCGCCAAGGCAGCGGCGATGCTACCGCGAGTCTCGCGAGGCGCCAGGGGCGCGGACAGTCTTCTTCGCGTCATCCTGTCCAGCACTTCTTTGCCGAGAGTCAATGACAGCCTCTTCTTTTCCAGCTCCGACATCGATGAAGAAATCGATCTTTCCGACTCGGACCTCTCGATGCCCTTCAAACGGCCAATGGAGTCACTCTTCTTTAGGATGCCCTCAGTATCGCTTTGTTCCCTCAACATCGCCGATTCGTTCGTCGTTATCATCGAGTGGCATCGCACGTGGAGACTCTTTAAATCAGCTTGGGGATGGTCCTTGGAATCGCTCTCGGGCGGTACAATTATTTCGTAGCTCGTCAAAGTCTCGTCTTTAATCACGCGACCTTCCTTAACAGATCGCTGATGTTCACTAATCTCGCGAGGTGCATCAACGACGTCACCATTCGATCGTCTCTGGGGATTATCGCTACCGTAGATTTCATTCAGCTGCTTCTTCAGATTAGTCACCTGCTCGATGGACAAACTGCTCCAAAACTTCTTGCTACCGCCGAGGCTCCTCTGTAGGGATGGGTAGTAATCCGCGGTTCTGCTGGCATCCCGAAAAGTTGCGTTCGCTTTCTTCTGCATCGTGGTCGCCACGTTCACGACCGAATTGCCGCGCCAGAGGGGCTTATAAATATCCTTCTGCGAGATGTCTCTCTTCTTGGAGGACTCCAGCTCGCTCTCTTCGCTTTGGAGTCTCCGAAAATACTGCAAGATGTCCTCTACAGAGCGTTCCTTACAACGTAGCCCACAGTCGCCGTGCCACCTGAATTTATCGACGTCTTTCGCGCTGAAAAGAAAATCCTTGTCACGCTGAACGCTCTTCAGTTTTCCGTAGAGTGCCTTCAGCTCCTGTTCCGCTTTCTCCTTCGATCTAACCTGTTTCCAGCGATCGTAATCGATGATCTCTTCATTCTTCAGCCGCGGTCGTAGATCCCCGGAGGAGAACGTGCGCTCCAACTGGTCCATCCTGCTGAGGCTCGCGTAGAAGTCGCGCAGATCCTTGTACCGTGTCGACTTGCGCCTGTGATGCAGCAATTCCAGTATATATTGCTGATAATCCTCGCGATCCATGGACGATAATGAACCGGTGCTCTTCGTCAATGACAGGTTCGAACCTAGCCTCTTGGCGTCCTCCGCTTCGCCGGCGCTTCTGGCTCTCACTTTTTTCGTAATTGTCACTAGGGCGTCTGAGTCCTCTTGCTTGGAGTGAGTCTGTCGTCGAGGGGCCTGCGATCTCGTCGGGGATGGCGAAGAGGATCTCGGTGAAGATTCTCTCGACTCGGGCAGAGTCTTCAATGGCGGCTCACTTAGGCTTCGTCCCTTCACGTGTTCCCGTGACACAGAGTCTGGACTACACACGCGCAATGTAGTAGACGAACCGAACTCGTCGATGCCCAGCAAGCTGTCGAATTTACTGATTTTCTGCAGGACCGACCGACCAGGCCAGCAGACCCCGTACGGGCTCGAGCTTCTGGACGAGACGACGCTCTCGCGTTCCCAGTTCTTGAACTTGGAGTTTGAGACCGGTCGCTTGTGCGCCAAATACACGCTCAGGGACTTAAGAGACGGTTCCGATCTGAAGCTCTCTCTTGTCGTCATGTCTTGGAACATTTTTGCACGCTCGCCGACGACAGACTTCTTCGCGTTATCTTCGTGAAGTTCTGCGAACGACATGTGGCTCCGCAGGAAAAGGTTCTGGAAGAACGTGTCCGTGCGCGTCGCCTCCTGATGCCTCTTGATCTCCTCCATGGTCAAGGACGTGGTACTGGAATCTTGCCCAACGCCTGGCACTATCTTGTCTACTCTCCTCAGCAACTTGATCTCGTCCTTCTCCGCGATCTCCCTCCAGCCATTCAAAGTCCTGCTCGCATCCGCTTCATCGACGTTCTTCTCTCTCCGCGCCTTCCTTCTTGTATCCATCTTTTTCTTATCGCCGTTCACAGTTACACGTATCGTCTCCGGCTTCCTGGTCGGAGCTTTGACGATCGTGTGAGGTTTCTCGCGAGGTCGCTTCTTCTTGCTTACTTCACTGGTCACTTCGGAACAGGACGAAGAGACCGAACGTAAGGATTCTTTGCTGACGACCAGTTTTTCTGATGGCCTCGCGACGATCTTCGTTCTCTTTGGTTCAGTCTTCGTAATTTGTGACGCGGTTTTCACGGGAGATTTCAGCTGGGCGCTCGGCGTCCTTCTCGTCACCGTAGGTTGTTCAGAACGCTGCTCGGACGTCTTGCGTAATAGTTCCTGTCCCTTAGGTGAGACTGCCACGACTTTGAGAGGCTTATCTACCGGACGCTTCTGTTTACTCGTCGACGAACTACACGGAATTGTCGGACTCTTCACTACAGTGCCTGACGAGGGTGCTCTGGTTTGCACGTCCCTCGTTTCTTTCTCTTTATGCTTCTGTAAAGCTTTCCTGACTTCTATCGGCGAGGAGAGTTCGTGTGATCTGCTGAGCCTCCTGCAGGATTGTTCTTGCTCTTTCTTCGTCAGACGAAGCTTGTCCCTCTTTGCGAGAGATTCCGGTCTCGTTGTAGTTCTTTCCGGAGATCTCTGTCTCACTTTAGTGGCAACAGCAGTTACGTGTCTCGACGGCACCTTTACTGCCGCGAGTTTGTCAAACTTGACCGAAGATTCGCGAATGCTCCTCGACGCCGGCGATGTCGAAGAACAAACGTGACTTCTCGCACTGCTCGACGGTAACTTTTTTGCGTCAAACTGGGTCTGTGCCAAGCAGGGATCCGATCTTCTCTTGCCGAAGGTATTGGAGAATAAAGCGGACACCTTGGCGGTCTTCGAGGCAATCGGACTGCTGGAGGACGTGCGTACGATCGTGCTGTGGAACTGCTCGCGACTTCGTCGATTTCTCTCGAGGTTGCTGCAGAATCTCTCTCTTAGCGATCTGATGCTCGACACGCTGTCGGCATGCGCGAAGCACTGTTCGTGCCTGGGCTTCGGACACGCGGTGTACGAGTTATCGATCAATCGCGTACTCTCCGAATACAATTTCAAGGTTCTGCTATGACGTGAGGATTTTCTTCGGGGCGGCGAGGGCGGCCTCGGCGCCGACATAGTTTGCGGAAGAACTCTGCCGGATGATGAGGAGCTGTGAAAAGGAGCTCTCATGACCAGCTGCGGCGATCTTGCGTCGCTCGAGGACAGTATCGACCACTCGTGCCGCGCTAAGAATGCCGTCGTAGACGAGGTGATGGTCGACGTGCACGAGGCGCTTCTTCGATGCACGCGGATCCTCGTCAAAGTCGGCGAGATCGGGAAATATTCGATCTCCGAGTCGTCTGTGGACAAAGTTTCGCCGGTTTGGTTCGGGTTCTCGTACGCCGTCGGAGTGCCCTTCGCTTTTAACACCCTGCCACCCAAAGATCAGTCGTCTAAAAGTTGTCCCGTTCAAGGCTAAGCTGGTGGACGCGCCGTGCTTCGCCGGCGCGACTGCGTGCCGATGCGAGGGTTTGCGGCTCCTCATTGTGACGTTACTGCAACTGGCGGTGCGCTTACGTAAAAGGAGGATTGCAAAAAAAGAGCTTTCCGGAAGGACCGGCTCGCGCACCAATATCGACAGACTATCGAGAGAAGAGCTGTGCCATATTTAAACTTAGGTGAGAAACGCCCGAGGTCGGGTTGCACCAACACACCATCGGTCGTCTAATTCCGATTATCGATTACCTGTCCCCGTCTAGATCGCAGCCTCGGCCATGACGCGCTATCGGGGAAGGAAAGTTTAGGCTGGCGGAGAGGCCGATGCATCGTTGATTGATTAATTAATCGATACCGGCGAGTCGGATCGCCTGATAAGTTTATCAGGGAAGTACCACAATAGTTGCGCTGTCGCACGAACTTGGACAGATCCGTTGTCCCGCGACAGCCTCTCCTCCAGCCTAATTAATCGCGATTAGCGTTAACTGACGTTGATGCAACCGCCCACGGGAGATTACACATACAAAGAAAATTCGTACGTATCAAAGCTGTGTGCCTCAAACAGAGCACTACTCACACGCCATGCCACGCGCTTTTCAGTACAGATCAGCGCTGTGAGAGTTAAAATTTTCTCGACCCTCGTCGATACATTCAATCTTGCGAAACGTCGAGGATACTTTTCGTAACCATCATAAGTGGTCCAAAACAAATATGAATCAATCATAACTAGAGATGTGCGAGCTATTCGAGTCGAATCGGATGACATTCGGTTTGACTTGAATTTAAATTTCTAAAATTCGAATTTGAACTATTCAAAATTTTCGAATCTAGATGGTTCTAACCTTTTAACATCATATTTTCCATTAACAAACAAAACAGCCTATACCATGTTAATCATGTCATGATCTGCTGTTCATAATCTGCTCAATCGATCATGTTAATAGGTACATTCAGTATTATAGTATCACAGCATTAATTGCTCGCTGACGGCCAAACAGCAATAGAATTAGTTCTCACCCTTAGTGCCAAATCAAAGGATATTAATTAAGAGAGTTAACAATAAAATAAACTGCATTATTTCATTATGCATGTAACTGGATAATGCTATTGAATATTACATTACAATATTTTAATAATTTACCTATGATTTCTTTGTTACGCCTGTTACATTGAATAAACTGCACACATCTCTAATCATACCCAGGTAGCACACATATCTAAAAGACATCATAAGGACGTCTTTAAGACGTCTTTTGACTTAAAGACGTCTTAAAGCTGTCTTTTAGATATGGCATGCTACCTGGGTAATTTCTCTAACAATAAAAATCGACTTTGTACAACTCCTTTAGCAACTGGCAAAACAGATCTTTTCTTCATCACTCGAGGTTTCGGGACGCATGCGTAATTGACAAAACACAATAATAATTAATAAAAACGCACACATTGCAAGCAACCTTAAGACACATACCCGCATGCGAAAAGTCAACTCGGGTTACACGGCCGATGTTGATCAGCGTGCTGATTGTATAGCATATCAAGACGTACGAAAAAAAAAGTAAGGAACAAAAGAAAGATGAAAACGCATACAGCACAATCGGGACGACTCACCCTTCGGACGTTCCGGGGCTGGCTTGCGAAGCCCATGGAGGGGTACGTCGCCACCGCTCTGCACCGTCTTGTACGCCAGTCTCTGCTCCAGAAGGCTGAGCGGACTGATGTCTTCTCGTCGGCGGAACACCAATGTCGAGTCACTCTCGTAGCCCGACTCTTTGAGAGCACTTCGCAAACGAGAAACACCGGTGAGAGACACCGTCGCGGACGACTAAAAGAATCGAGGATTGACATTGTACTCACTGAGTTATGTACGGCTTGGCCGCGGCACGTGCGTTGCTACGCTGATCGAAGGGCTGAAAAAGACAGAAACCCCGTTACAATCGTTGTCCGTTGCGTCGACGGTCCTCGATCGCCACTTATTGTCTACGAAACATGCTACGCATACACTACTCGGCGCGAGAGGTACGATTACGCGAGATCCGAGAACGAGTGGTTTTTAATCGAGATGAGCAATCGCATCGAGCAGAACATCGAGCAGATCATGCCGCAGTCGTGTAATGCTAAGCCGGGATGAAGAGGGACGCGGCAGGATTAAGCTAATGAGACATAATCCGGGGGAGGATGGGAGATATGCGGAGAGCGAACAAGAAGATCAACGCAGGAGATCGAGATACGAGGAGATTGACAAGTATATGACAATAGCCGCTTGTAATGCAAAATGTATCTGTGAGATACGATCTTATAAATCGGGGAAAAAGTCGTGTCATTAACGTACAAATTATCGAATCACAAGTACGAAAAATAATGTCGCTCACTGATGTCCGTTTCGCTTCCGTAACAAGACACTTTGCTCATGCCGCATTAAGTGGTGTGTGTGAAAAAAAATATTTTCCAGTGTGTCTTCGAAGTTTCGCGACGTGTACAGAAAAAGCGCTAAAAACGCAACTCTAACTTGTTCTCGTCAAGAGTATAGTGCAATGATACAGATGAATATGTGTGAAACAGGCATGTGAAGAAGAGAGAGAGAGAAAGAGAGAGAGAGAGAGAGGAAGAGAGAGAGAGAGAGAGAGAGAGAGAGAGAGAGAGAGAGAGAGAGAGAATCATGACAAAGATGCAAAGAAGAAAGAGATGACTGGACAGTTGTAAAGATACAGAGATATAGACAGCAGAGACAGATATATAGACAGATAGAGGACAACGTCATCGTGCACTCTACTTGTCGACGATGTGGCAGCCGTTCTAACCCGTGAAACGGCTTGCGTGGTGATAACGGAGGGTGTTGTCGGTGATGGTGGTAGCATGATATGATCGGTGCTGGAAAAAGAAGAAGAAGTAGAAGAAGAAGAGAGCGGCAGTCGCTGCTGTTGCTCTTGGTCTTGATGATGGGACTGTTGATGATGACGATGTTGATGATGATGTTGATGCTCGTGATGATGATGGTGATGGCCATGATGATGGTGACGATGCTGCTGCTGCTGCTGCTGCTGGATGCTGTTGTTGCCGGCCGAGCTCGACACGATCGCGGCGACGGCCGGAAGCGGCGACGCCGCCGATCGCTCGATCCCGACCGGATGCGATCGGCGTGCCGGGCAACGATCCGGCAACACGAAGCTCTTGGATCTTCCATCCAGCATGCCGGAGGCGTGCCAATAGCAAGAATCAGCGGCGGCGGGGGCGCGTTCCAGAGGTCGGATGATGCGACCGTCCCCGGTATCGTCGCCGGTGACGGTTAGACGGTCGCCCGACCGATCGGTAGACTCGATCGATGGGATCAAGGACGACTTGGACTGGTCTTGGACCGGGGTTCTGGACCGATGCGTGCGCGGTCTGCAAGATAGATCGATCGACCGATCGGTCGTGCCTTCCGGCAACACCGGGCGCGCCCGCCTTACGCCGCCGACGAACTCGGAACTTTTCGTGCTGCTGATCGTCGGTATCCTTACACTGTCCTCCGGCCGATAGGAGAGACTGAGGACGCGGGACTGCCGGACGCCACCGCCCAGAGACTCCATCCTAGCGTGCTGAGGATGTCCGTTTTCGTTCAGCCACTGTCACCCATTGGTCGTCATCGTCGTCGTCGTCACCGTCATCGGAAAGGGATGGATAACGGTGTGGGATGTGGCATACGAGCGGGCAGGATACGCAAAACATCGACGAGCACGCACACGCACACACACGGACCAGGGGACATCGGCCACGAGCGTCCCGAGCGGACGATGATTGGGATCCGGGCGATTCGGCGATTCGGGGGTTCAAGGCGTTAGGTGCAATCGGTAAAACGACATACCGTGCATAAGTTAACACATGGATCACACCGTATACGAGACGCGCGTGTCCATCGCGATAAGCAAGCCCCTTTGCACCCGATAATGTGTTTCTCCGTATAAATCCCTCAATTTAGTTACCATTATCGGAAAGATCTATGGTACTTTAAGTAATGTCGGGGAAATCCCCACGAGGGAGGGAAAATTGCATGCACACCCGTGGTGCGCGGTCGGGTGCAAGGACATCGATTATCAGAGCGCGATAAGCCGCCGTTAGTTATCACGTTTGACGCTAAATCGCGCGAAAAGAATTGTTCGCCACTGCATTTTGCTAGCTAACTTTGCAAACCACGAAGATTCGGCCGAAAATACATATCTTGAGGCGCATTGATTACATGAAAATTGGCAACGCGCGATTGGTTCGCGAGCGAGATTGAAATTCGTTCTGAACAACGCGATGGCACTTTCTTACCCGTATAATTCTGATTTTACGATAAAATTCTACGAGAAAAGGAAAAGAAGATTTACGTAGCAAACATTGTAATTCTACGAGATCCCTCAAGGCGATGAGCTACCAGGTTAATTCCGAAGTAATGGAAAATGTTAATTTTAGATCTACTATTACGCGGGGAGGGAGAGAGAGAAAGAGAGTACCAATAGATAGAACGAGGAGAAATTAGAAGGAATAGAGAGACGGAGAAAATTCTTATTTAACTATGCATTAATATAAAAATGGCGTACCCCGTCAAATATGTCCATGACCTCGTCCCACCACTAGAATCACAGAATTAAACACAGTGTTATACTATGCGCTATCTAGAAGGGGTTACTGGAACATTGAGATTCAAATAAAAGGGGGTAATCGAACAGTATCCGGATATTCTCGCCACTTTCCATCTAAAATAGGAGGAGATGCTGGATGATCTAGCGCTAAATAAATATGCCAAAGGGAGAGGAGCTGCGTTACAAATTTGTCTAAAACAGATCATCCATTACGATCAGAAATCTAGTATAATTGCACGCTAAATTGAACGTAATTAAATTATCAATCGAATCATTGCACAGATAAATAGAATAAAGCCACGTCTCGATTTTAGATGAAAGTCGGCATTGATATTTAAACATAGGATCAACTACAAGCAGCGCTACAAAAGCCGTGTGGAAATCAACGGGTTTGTACTACACAGAGTCGCACAGAGTACCCCGAAAGATGCGATTCTCTCCACTCGAGAGATAATAAAAATGTATGTATGTAATCTCCATTACGGTAGTTACTCTCTCTCTCTCTCGAGGGACTCTGCGCGCCCTGAATACACGTGCGTGCTTGGTGTATATACTGAGAACTGTGTTCTGCGCTGTGTGTACGTGTTTACGTGTGTGTATGTTAAAGAAACGCAATAACCACCACGAGGGCGGCGACAGAGAGCAAGAGCTCGCAATCAATTAACTCGTAATCGCCAACAGAAAAGCTCTCAATAAACGAGGAAACGTATACAGTTTGGCCGGCAAAAGCAACTCGGTTTTATTTAACACGTTCGATTGGCGTGGATTACCTTCCTTCTCGTCCGCGCGTCGTAAGTCGGCTAGAAGCAAAGCCATTTCAAACGATCATGTTCCAGGTGTGTGTTCAAGATAATCTTGGGAGTCTTTCGGAGAAATCGCGGTCGCGCCGCGCCGCGTTCGCCGCGATAAGAAAATAAAAAAAAGAAGGAAGAGAGATGTCTTATCGCGAATTTCTACTACCGCGGCTGCCATACTCGCGCGAAATATGGGCTCGATGCCGCGCGACACAAAGTGATATACTGCCACGTTCGATCAATTTCGCGATGTACCACGATATATGACGCCCCCCCGTGAGGGATGGATGGCCAATCTTAGGCTCGCATTCGGCGCGCACCCCAACGTTACTATTAACCGTGGCCAACTGAACTTTGCCCTCTTCATTTATTATCCAAGATGAAAATCCATACGGTCCCCGACAGGAAAATGTCTCAAGTATTGCATAATAATTGCATCATCCAAAAGGCAGAAATTTCACAATGATTGCATTAAGGCGATTCGCTAAAACGCAGCGCTTTTGCTGGCATATTATTTAGAAATACATTGTGCGATTATTTATCGACATTTGATGAAAGGTCTCCATTTCTGCATACTTTCAGCATTCCGTGTTTCATCCAGATTTCGTCACATAATTCTCTAAATATTTTCCTATCGGGGATATATTACAGCCCAGATAGCAGGCACGTCTAAAAGACATCTTTAAGACGGCATTAAGTTGTCCTTTAGACATGTACGTCTAAAAGTTGCCTTAAAAATATCTTCATTACGTCTTTTGGACATGCGTAGCTATTTGAGAGGATATTGTATATATATGTATAGTTCTACGTTACGTATTGCACTTAATTAAAATTACTTAACGGGGGGAGCTATCAGTGCGAAACAATCCCGTCGTTAGATTCGATTGTCCCGTCGATCGTTACTCTTCGGACGAGCTAGTAATTTCTACACGGTGTCGTATGACCGAATCTTCCGATGTTATGGGAAAGTGCGCTTTAATTTATGGTACAGGCAGGTCTGTCTACTCTCGAGTTACGAACGATAAGGGTAAGCCTCGTACCTCTTTAGCTTCCTTCTCGGCGATCGACGAACGTCCTGGTTCATAGTCCTCGATGCGGCCAGGCTGATTTTTATAAATCTCCGCCGAGTACTTCAGCGACCCGTTCCTACGGCAGAATGTAAATTGCTCCATTATCGACGATCCTTAAGGAGTTTCATGCTTTAGACTTAAATTTATTTTTTTTTATTTTTTTTTGAGAAACGATCCGCTCAAAGGATAAAATTTAATCGGAAAGGTGAAAATCGGGGAGAAGAGGACACGTGGAGGAAATTTAAACGATCCGAAGCGTATTCTCGCGAATATGCGGGGCTGGGAGAAAACAAGCGGGGAAAGTTTCCGAGTTCTCGCTTACTTTCTGGGCATAGTCGCCGTGGTGAAGTCATTTTCTTTGTTGCGCAGCCGTCGGCGGCTATCGAGAGTAACAGATCGATCCGAGTATGCGCGCGGTTCCGGTTCACTCAAATATCCGCTGCCGCTTCCGTATCCATATCTCCCTCCTGAAACAAGGGTGTTTCATTTTTCGCATTTTGTTTTCAGCCGGTATCTATTCGGGCTCCCGTTTAGTTCCAGCAAAAAAATCTACCGGTAACCAAATAACGTTCAATTAACAGCGCAAACAATTCGGTGTTTACCTTTGGTTTAGTTTCTACGACGTTATAATAGAAATATCACGTTACGCACACACATATATGCACACGCATACACACACACACACATATGTATACGCGTATCTACTCGCGTTACGTCACATTAGTATACACGTTATTTGAAAATTAATCATCAAGAGATCTTCGGCATCGAGATTGCGATCTTCGTTCGCAATTTTGAAATTTGACTCGATCTTTCCTGCAAATGAGGTACGGATTAAATTTTTGCCGCGAGAAGATCGACTTTTGCGCGATGAGACAATCTAAAGGCGGAGGTTCGGACGTGAGAACTTGAAATCAACTCGAGAAGTTTCCTCGCGACAGCGAAGAATTCCCGCCGACTCGAGAAGTTGCCCCGACTCGGCTTGATATATACGAGATCTCATACCATCGGGATTCTCCAAATTCTAAGACGTCCGGCGCCGGACGTCCACGCGAGCCAGGCAATCTCTCATAAGTTAAAGCACACATTAATGGTAAACGATTAATCGAATCAACCGCGATGTGTTAATCTACGGGAGGGCGGGTGGTCCTACCAGGGAGAGGCGAGTGTTAATTTTACACAGCAAAAAATCGTGTGTTCAAATGTTAAAATTTTCTTGTGTTACCAAGATTTGCTTCTTACGTCAATGTAAAATTAACATAAAACGTATATGTTATTATTTTAATAACTTGATGCTGTACGTATGTTCTTTAAAAATTGAATATTACTTCGAGTTCATTTAACACAACTGTTTCACAAAGTCAACCAAAACGTGTAATATCGACATTTCTTAAAAATTATTTCAACTATTCTGATTCGTAACTATACGTACAGTTTACTTATCCTGTCGGTTTCTATTACATCAAACTTAAGATTGAAAGAACATAAACGTAAATGTGAAGTATGGCGTTGGTTAATTAACATTCGTAATTTGCGAAAAGGTAACACACGCGATAAGTGTTACTTTAACTTAAAATTGAGAGTGGACTTTTTGGGACATGTAAAAAATGTTAACATTAACATTTTATTTTTTACTGTGTATCAGCCGGCTGTTAAACGATGTAGGCGCAAGGTAGTCATTTATGTATCTGTCGCAAATCGTTTATTACTGTTTTTCACGCTCGACTTAGCGCAGCTGTTAAACGGCGAATATATGTACAGCGACAATTGTTATCTTGCGTTACGCAGAAGGCCATATGTCAGGCTGCCCGATCTACGGAGAATAGCCATCCTAGCGCGATATGCTTTTGCTACGATCGGAGATTATCTCCCCGCCGCGTTTTGCCTCAAGGATCGTCTACAATAGATGAAGGCAGCCTGGCGTAAGAAGTAAGACTAGGAGTAAAGAAATGAATCATTCCCATTTCTTGCTCCTACTTCAGCTCTGACGCTTACTCTCGGCGAATTAGAGCGCAGTTCGACCAGTGCTATAAATATTTTACGAAATTATGCCTTTACACTGGTAAGTAAGTGTTGGTCTACAACCTTGCTTTAAGTAAGCCGTAAGCCTTAAGCCGTAAGAAATTAACCAATCGCAGCCATTTATTCCCCTCACTCTCACCTGTGATTGGTTAATTTCTTACGGCTCGAGGCTTTCAGCTTACTTAAAGCAAGGTTGTAGACCAATACTGAAGGCTATGGTTTTCTTACTTCTTGCTGCTTACTTCCAATGTAGACGGCCCTTTACAGATATTAGTTACGCTGTTGTTACACAAATCGCAGCTAGAGCGACTGCGTTACGCATCGCACCCACGCACGGCGTAATATTAGTAGCAAATGTCGCAATTCGACCACCGCAGCAGTCATGCGCGGAAGTTGCATATTCACCTCTTCTTGATTTGTATTTTATCGTTACGTAGTCATCTGGAAGCAAAATCGTGGAATTATGCGACAGTGAACTCGCTCGTTCGCCGACTACTGGTCACTCCGCGAACGCGCGTAGTCACGTTTCATCGGATATTAAATTTCTAATTTACCCTGATTTAACGACAACATTGATTGGTGCTGTATGCATAACAAAAATACGCGGACGATTCGTATCCTGCGCGCGAAACTCTATCTAATAACCGCCCGTAATTACAGAACTTACCGTCTCTATCGGCGCGGTGCAGCGAGTCGTACATTTTCTTGTACCATTTCGCTTGATTGCTTTCCTTGACTTCCTAAAAGTAATTTGTCGAGAGAGTATTGAGAGAAGTGTATCGCACGCCGCGACGTAAAACATTCCGATATGACGCAATGATTAAAAATCGCGATGCAAATATCACCCCCCCCCCCTCCACATACGATTGTTTGCTAAACGTTCGTCATTGACGTTAAGAGATTTGTACTTTCGATTTATTTGCAATAATTAGCGACCTACCGATCTCAACACGAGAGGGATACCCTCCTTAGTCACCGGGCCGATTCCCTCGAATTTTCGAGGGCCCAGATCGGCCATCTTCTTCGGCGGTTCATTCTCCGTTTCCGGCTCACTCTCGTATTCTTTCTTCAGCGTGTAGACTGAACGATTCAATTTCACAATAAATCAATTAGCACTCGCGTACGCAATCAGAGAATAGATCGACACATACGCAATTAGACACAGCTAGTTAGCGAACGTTAGTGATAAGGGACAGATACGGACTTCCGAAAATCGGCGTGTACGTATAAACCGGGCGGCTCTCGTATACGGAACTGTCCAGCCATCGTATACTAGTCATATTGCAATAAAGTTGGATTATTTAACTTATAACCGATTGATATACTTACTTATCTCTCCCGGAGAGATCAACGGCCTCTCGTCGCTCAACGGCCGATTGTTGGACACGCTCTCCTCCAAGTAAGCCGCGCCTTTCGGCAATTGTCCCTCTACAATGAAATCGCAACGACGGTTTAGCCAACGAAAGAAGAAACTGTAATCCCGCGAATCTTTAGTATCCTCATTCCCCACCTCCCTCCGACAAGCGGAGGGATTCTCGTAATGGGTGCTGACCTCGCGCTTTCTGCAGCAACGTGATGGTCGGATTCTGGGCACGTGGCAATCGCGGCGTGGACGCGAGTGCGTTCAACCCCTGGGAGGGCGCAGAGTGCGAATTCACGATTCGCAAGACGCTCTCCTTTCTCCCGTCCTCGCCTTCCCAGGGCGGAGGCGCCTCCTTCAACAAAGTTTTGCGTAAGAACACGTACCCGCCGCAACCACGCTCGACCGGTGCGAGAGATTCGTTTAAACAAAGCGACCAAGCGTTTCCCTTCGCGAAAGGAATTTTTTACCGCTGCTTTAAGGGGTCGTCTGGATTTGGCTTCAAGTTTCGCTCGGCAGACTTAACGCTTCAATCAATCGCGAGTCTTTCGTGCCGTTTAAATAGCTGGCGTAATTGACTGACGTACCTCTTCCTTTGGCTGCCTCTTCCGGCTCAGCACAGGACTCTCAAACGACACGGGACGAAATTCCTTCCTCTCGGCGACGGGGCTCGCGCCGGCGCTGGCGGGGGTCCAAACCGACGGGATCGGCTCGCTCTTCTTCTCTCGTACTTTGGTTCGTTCGGGACTCGGTGCCTTTCCAGCTGGCGTTTGTCCTGGCGACCAAACGCCTGGCAACCGAAAATTCGCGCTTGAGAATGTAATCGACACGGCGTGCCCACGAGACGACCATTTGTTAATCAATACTCAGGCAAATGTGGTTATTATCGGGCGCACTAACAGCTTTGCCCTCAAAAAACAAATAAAGAACAAGACCAGGGCTGATTGATTCCTACAAATGAACTCGGTGTCTGCCGCTCTTAAATCCGTTTCATAATTAAATGTATCGCTCCGATATGGAAGCTAATTGAAGTGAGATCGCCAATAAAGGAGCAGACTCGGCCGAAAGGTCTTTGCTCCTGAAACAGCTGCGCTACGCGGATTTCGTAGATTGGCGCTAAAGCTAACATATGAAATGTATACGGGCGCGACGCTAATCTTGGCACACGGGGGGCGCATTACATAAGGGATCGTCTTTTTCCCGGCTACTTCCTTACATCTCGCTACGTCGACGCCTATCACCGATTCGGCTCGTTTAAAAATGGTTCTGTGACGTAGGCGATTTATTAAACTCCCTGCAACGTTTACGTTAATCCGCATCGCGCACATTCGCCGAGAATTCTGGGAAGAAACAAAGCCGCGGGGAGAATATTTTTACATGCTCGCGCGCCCGTTTCTAACGTCGCAGCCATATGTGTTTTTAACGGCCGCTTAACGGAGGTTTTATTAACTCGTTACCACGGTCGAAATAAGAACGTGTCGCAACGTCGGTGACATAAACGAAACTATTGACGGGTGACTCCGCACGAATGTCAGGGGGAGACGGCGGCGTTACAGCGATAAAATATATCGTCGCCACGATGAGTCAGGCGCGTACGCTCGTCGGAATTGAACCTCTCGGCCAATTTGCGGGGCCGTATCTCTCGCGGTCGCGCGGCAACAGGAAATCAGGGGTGGTTCATTTGGGACGCGCGGGTAAAATTAGAAGCCCGCGTGGGCGGCGTTAGGGATTATGAGACACGCGTAATTGCAATTGGCCGGGAGCAACCTCAGCACAATGCCGCGGCGTTTTCTGGAGCGGCGCGTTTTGCTGCGCACGACACGTCAGGCACGTTGGCGAGCGAATTCGACGCACGGTGCGTCGACCAAAGGTCCGCGATCAAATACGTTTGGAGGCGAGGGAACTGTGAGAAACGAAAGATCGGCCCCTCGACTCGAGGGACTGCTCAGACGACGCGTATCTCACCACCCGGGAATATGACAAAATTGATGTCGCACACATTAATTTACGATACCGTTACGAGGGTAACGGCTACACGTTCTCGCTAATTGCAACGTACGTGCGATTAATCAACGCTGTCGCGACGCCAGCTGCACGCAGCGTTCGAAATGTCAAAAACATTGGATTGCCAATCGTTTTTGGATCGCGCACCGAGCATGCACGCACGCGCTATTCGCGGCTAACAACCACGGCGGCGGTAATTAGTCGAAACACCGATGCCGTAAGGACGACGCGTTCGCAGGTAACCGAAATTAATGCGCGTCTTCCTCCCTGGACAAATTGCCCAACGAGATTACGCGTATTACGCGGGGGAAAATACGTTCGCGGAGGCACGCACGTGCGTACGTGTGGCAGGCGCTTAATTACGATCCCGCCTGCTAAGAACACACGTGGCCCCCACACAATACGACCTACACCCCGCGCGTAATTAATTTTGTTACGTCTTCGGAAACGGGCGTTGGTTAACGTAATGGAGATACACTCTCCTGATGGCAATTCCATTTCTCTTATCGCGCCCTTCGTCATCCACTTACACCGGATCGATGTTCGTCAAATTAGTTAATTAATAAATTATCGAGAATTTCATTAAAAGTGTTAACAGACAGATACTCTCGTAGTTATTTCGAGAACAACGCCGGATATTAATATTTCAGGTTGCACCTTCGAGTCATTATGCAAGATGCACCACACAACGAAATTATTCTGTTAGTTTTCTCACACATTCTTCGCGCAGGTTTACCTGGTTTCGCCGACGAGGCTTTAAACGTGGGGGCGAACATAACGTTCTCTGAAAGCATTAAATACAATATTTGTCAGGCGAAATGTCTCGGGTTCTCGCTCCGTTTCTTTTTTTTTTTTGGAAATCGCGTTTTCTTTTTAGCGACGCATCCTCGAATAAACTTTTTTTTAAACACCCCGTGACTCATTAATTAATTTTTACGTCCGTGAGAGTTTTTTCAACCTAAGAGTTTTTCCATTAGCTATCAACGCGAAATATCTCGATGCTTATCGCGGGTCAACACTGCGCGACGCAAGTCGCTTATATTACACGCCGCGTCGTCCAATACCGTCTGGAGGGCTCTTCAAAGTTACTTTCACGATGGAACCGCGATTCATTAATATAAAAGCGATCTTGATGGACTGCCGCGAAACGAGCGCAAAGAGAGGGATAAAGCCAAGTGGATTGCCTTATTCCACAGCAGACTAAAGGCCGAATCGGACTAGCAATTGCCGACTCGGATTGGATTGGGATTGGCGATTGTCCTCTAGCCAATGAGAGTCGATTAATTCGCTGGCTGCTTCGCTCTCATTGGCTAGAAGACAATCGCCAATCGCTAATCCAATCCGCATCGACAATTGGCGATTGGCGATTGTTCTCTAGCCAATGAGAGTCGATTAAATCGCTAGCTGCTTTGCTCTCATTGGCTAGAAGACAATCGCCAATCGCCAATCCAATCCTCGTCGACAATTGCTAGCCCGACTCGGCCTTAAAAGAGCGTATCGGCGTCACAACGCATCTCGAAAACCGATCGTATAATTTGCGGGCGTCGAAATTAGGGTTCGCCGAAATTATTCCACCTCTTTCTACGACGCCTCTTCGATATCTTAAAATTAAATCAACTCCTCTCGCGTCAGTGGATTTATTTGTCTTTGCCAATTAGATCTTTTCTCATATTTTTTCCCTCGAGTTTCCACGTCAATTTGGAGGACGATAATTCAAGAGACGCTCGTAATTCTTTGCCGACGACTCCGCCGCGGAAGGACGCGAGTTCCGAGTTTTCTCGCGATCGCGGAACAACCTGTTGAAGAAATTCACCAACACCTATCGCGCCTTCGCCCCCTCGTTACCCCCAGATAGTGCATCAACTTTCCCGAAACGATCACTCACTTTTCTCCAACATCGTCACTTTACGATCTCAACAACCCCTTTTTTATCCGACCGCGGCACCGCGTATCTCAACGGGACACTCCTCTCTCGTGGCACGGGAAAGTAGCACGGTAGGTGCCAGCCGACTGAGGCGTCGCGACGCCGACGAGGCTCGACGCCACGCCGCGCGACGCTCACTACGCCGACGCTCGATGACGACGACGTCGCTCGAGGCTGCTCTATACGAAATCTCGAGCCCGCCCGCCCGCCAACCCAGTCGAGCTATATACGTGTGTATACGCTCGCTTGGAAGATGGATCCGAGTTTTTCTCAATCTTCATTCCGTCAGCGTTCAAACGAAGCAACGCTCAAACGCGAACGACGTTTCAGAATTTCACATAACTCCATCCGCGACATCTCGATCTATTAATATTTTGGCGAATGATATGTCGTCGCAAAGCGAACTCTGGGAGATGATACCTTTTATTATGTAACGCATGCTGTCAGTGATTAAGCAGAATTGCGAACGCACCTTGCCCAAGTAGAAATCCCCTGCCGATTTTCAAAGCTTTGTCGATCTCGTGCAGCAGATCGCTCTCATTCCTGCCTCCTCCCCTCGCGATGGCATCGCAGCCGCTCCCTTTGATTAAAAAAGCATGCCCATATCCACCAAGATGAACAAAAAAAAGAAAAAAAGTGCGGTAAATTAATCTCGAGCAGCGCGCCGCAAGTCCGTCGAGCGAGTCGCAAAAGCCGCAGCGACAAACGAATTTTTCGGCGCGAGATTTCTGAATATTCGTCATTCGTTTGTAAAAAAAGAATCGATGTAACAATTGGCAGCACCAATACAAATAACCTGTATCCACAGGCGGATGCCTAAATTCGCACATTTAGCCCCGACGGAACGCACGCTGTGGCTAAACTTTCGTGCTAAAGTTAGAATAGAAAATAAACGGACGCTTCGGTAACCGCGTCGAAAGGTTCACGGGACTTACGAAATACAAATAACCGCGGTGAGTTAATAGTAATAGACGAGAGCGAGTCGCGTTCGCGCGCCTGGCGTTGTGTCAATAAAAATTAACATTGTTGCACGGACAAATGACTTTTGTCAAATATCGACGTCTAACATCGACGTTTCCCACGCCTATATTTTTCGTTCTCGCTGCAAAAGCCATTGATTGACGTCAAAATGTTTGAGCAAAACACGCATGCATGCAGATATTGTAATATATTCATAGCGTGCCATATATTGTCAGCGAACGAGCACCTATGGTCTGAAGGATTAAAAAGGCGAGCATGCAACAGTACATATGGTGAAAAAGCAATTTTAGATTCGATGTGAAGATTATCGGTTTCATTATCGAAATAAATGGGTGGGTCGTCATTTATGCTAATTACGCTGTCACGATTGAAGCTTTTAACAAAGCGAAAATTGTCGGAGCTCTTAAAAGGGGAAAAGTATATTTGAAAACATTCGCTTACGAATGCTGCGAGGGAGGTTCGTTCAGATTATTCGATATTGCAGCGAGCTCCGAAATACGACCCGCTTTTTAATCGCGGAGAGAGAGCGCACGTATGGACAATTCGGCGGGCAAAAATCCACGGTCGGCACGAAATCGATCTCAGGATGTGCGGACGAGCGGGCCAGTAGGCCACGTCGCGCGAGTGATTCAAAATAGCTGAAAACAAGACGGTGGTTCCGGCGCGCGCTGGCCGAAATGGCGAACGCGTCCTATGAGCGTACTGGCCTATTTCTCGTCGCGGTGCCTTATATTTAGATCCTCGTCCTCCAATGAATCACGCGCGAACGCCGCGGCGGCCCGACGATCGACGAAGGAAAGAGTAAGCCGCAGGCCAGTACTCCTCCGTCATCAGACGTGGTACCACCTAAATAATCACGTAGTAGCGATAGACGTTTAGCAAACGCATATCGTGTCGAATAGAACTTTGTGGGAGCCTGAAAAGGCAGTAATCGCATTGTCACTTTGTCACCCCTCGAGGAGGGAGAGATCTCTTCGAATTACTCGGCGTAACGATGACGGGATTAAGCATTCCGCGACTAATCGGCTCCAGGGAGCCGACGCGTAAACGACATGACGCAATTTGATAGCCTCTGTGTCTCCGCGTTGATATTCGTTATCGCAAACTGTCGCGGTTCATTATCCGCGACGCCGTCGCAGCGCCGGGCGCGAATGTTAACGCAATAATTTTCCATAGTGTCGCTTTGATGAATCGATCGCCGTCTACGGAATAAATGCCGAAATACAGCGAGCAGCGTGATTGCGCGCGTGTCGATCGCGCGTGCCGGATTTATGTCGCGGAATATTAAATCCCGCCCCGCGCGCCCAACACCAGCGGCGGAGCCGGCAATGAGAGGAAGGCGTAAACGTGTATTCGCTGCAACGTCACGTTAACTCGCGTGTTTCGCGATACAATGAGATTTATTATTTATACAAGACTGATCGCGTCTCGCTGCTAGACGAGATATTAATCGGATTACGGAATTGGAGCAATCTGGACCGCGCGATTATGATGCTGCGCGACCTGCACCAGCGTAAATAGATCTCCGCGCCGCGGAGACGCGCTTCCGCCTTATCGCCGAGAGAACTAATCTCGCGCCTCGGAGCGCCGTGTAGGAAAACAGTACTCAAGACAGTAATGAGATTTCCGTTTCGACGTTACCGCCCGTCTCTCATATTAGGAAAGTTCACTTACGCTGCGATAGCTCAGACGATCCGGCGAGAGCGATGACGTTTCGCCGGGGAAATCCCCAATTTTTCGCTAAAGCTCAACTATTTTAATCAAATGCCGCGATATGTCAAATTTTACGGCTCGATTTCGTCGCGCGGAATCAAAGGCGGGAATTCGCGATATTCGAAAAATATTTCAATCAATTGCGAAACGAATGTCGCTTTTATCACGCGCAATTTCATTTCGCGGAATTTTATTAGCGCTGCTCTCCGTCTCTTTAGGTCACGTTTGTTATGACGAGTTTATAAAAGGGACATCGTGCCGGGCAAACATTAGCTGAAAATTAATTGTTCGTCCCTCCTGCGTTTTTTCGTCCAGCGGCCTTCGTATCGTTGGCACCAGGCGGGTAGATAGAGAGAATTAGCATAGTATCATCAAGAACGTTAGTGACGACAAACATTAAGGCATCTACGAACGTCGGACAAGATGCGCGCGTTACGTTAGTGGTTGTTAAGGGGCGTCCCTTCGCGAGACGCCGAGAGTCCAGGACGGCTTCCGGGCGGGACACTCTTTCTCTCTCTCAGCAGTCACCAATCGGCACCAATCATCATCGCAACACGACGAGCAACACAGCAAACTCCATCGTCCATTCCATTCGCCGTAACTCACCGCCCTCGTCGTCGCTCATCGTGGAGATCTGCAGGAACTCCCGCAGGTGTTTCGGCAGCTTCCGCACGTCCTGGAGCTCCTTGCCGTCGATCAGGAATTTCGCGTTCATCAGGGCGTCGCCCTCCTCATCCTCGTGCTCCGTCCCGCTCTCATCGAGATTGATCCCAAATTTGCTCAGCCGGCTGCGCGCCTTCTCGATGAACTCCTTCGCCATCGCGCTCATGTCACCGTCCGCCCTCCGCTTGATGTCCTCGTGCGAGCTGAGCTTCACGACCTTGTGGCTCTTTCGCTCCTGCCGCTCCAACACCTTGTGCACGTACTCGTCGTACATTCGTTGGCGAAACGCTTCCCCATTCGTCGGCAACGTCGCCGGTCTCTTCATTTCGCTCTTACGCTGAGTCGTCTTCTCGGTGAGCACCTCGGAATCGTTCCGAGGTGTCCTCATCGATCGCCTTTCCGCGCAGCATTCGTTAACTTCGTCCTCGCGAGACTTCAACGTCCCATTTCCCGTCGTTCTCCCCGAGTTTCCCCTCTGCGTGATCACGCGGCGCTCCTCGCGCTCGATACTCTCCGCGGATTCCTCTTCGTGGTGTCCGTTCTCGCGACATACTTTCTTTAAGAACTGCCGACCACCAACCTCATCGACCGTCTCGGTACGATCTTTCTCTACGTTTCGCGAACTCTCCTGCCAAGATTCTTTCTGAATTCCCGGCTCGCTCCGACGGATCTCTTTGAGACGCTTCTCCTCGAGGAGACCTCGAGCTTCCGCTCGCTTATCTTCCGCGCATTTTCCGTCCGTCATTCCATGAACGTCGATCGGAATTTCACGTCCGCGCTCTGGATCTACGCCGGGGTTTTTCGAGGTTTCCTCCGGGATATCGGAGAGAGACGGTCTCCTCGCGTCGTCACACTGTTTCGTTCGATGATAATGCGTCTGGAATTCCTCGAAGGCCTTTCTTTCCTCTTCCTCCGCCAGTATCACGTTCTTCAGCTGGTCTTCCAGCAGCTCGATGTACCTCAGTTGCTGAGTAAAGTATTCCTGAGGTAAGGAGCCCCTCCTGTCGCCGTCGAGGCGCCGCGACGTCTCCGTCTGCAACTCTTTCAGTTTACCCACGATCTCCACCGCGGCCACGTGCTTCAGTTTCTCCGCTTCGTGGTGGCCTCTTCGCGGCTCTAGACGACTTCTCGGCGGACTCTGGTCGAAGATGCTCGTCGTGTCGATGCAGGATCTGTCGACGGTGACCGCGCGCTTCGGCAACGGCGGCACCTCGAGTCTGTCGTCGATCAACGCCGGATTCACATGTTTGCCGGACTCGACTGCCCTCCGGAGAAGCGGCGTCCTCTTGTCGGTGGCGTCCATCGATCGATCGGTAACGGTACCGTTCGACACGAACGGGCACTTGATGTTATTCGCGAACGATCTCTCCGGATCGCGCGTTATCACCGCATCGTTGTTCGCCGACGGTCGACGTCCAGCCTGGGTGGTGGAACGTGTCGCAATCTTAAGCCGATCGGGCCGGGCCACGTGACCGTTCGGCTTATCGTCGTTCGATTCGCCGTCCTCGCCCGCCAGGAATAGCTCGTTTGCGGTGGCGCTCCGGCGATCGCGTTTGGCCAGATTCAACCAGTCGGCCGGCCGAGGCTCGGCCTTGAAACACTCTTGACCTCCGTCGCGCCCGAAAAAATCGCCCATGGCGTCACCGGTTATCGCCTTCGTCTGTTGATCCGCGAGTGCATCGTTTCGAGAACCGTTCCGCTCCTCCTTGATGATTTCCAGCAGTCTGCTGCCGGAGCCCTCGGTGGCGGGGTCTCCAGGAATCGGTCGAGTGGTCGGCTTGAGCGTTTTCGAGGCCGCGTCATCTCTCATCGGACGGATCTCCACCCGATACTGCGGCAGAGGAACGCAATGCGGCTGTTCCTCGCGATAACTGTACCGGTTTAGGAACTTTCGGTGAAGGTCCAGCAGGGTGTCGGCACTCGTGCGCACCTGCGTGGCCTGTTGCGACGGCGACAGGCACACCAGAAGCCTGGGGTCCTTCGTTGTGGTGAGCGCGCGCCACCGTGGTTCCCGGCCGCCCATCTTGCCCTCCGACTCTGATAACTCAATATTAACGCCCTTCGGCGACTTGGCCCGGTCTGAAACAGCGTTCGCAATGTCGTTAGGACGAGGCTGCCCGCTCTCGTCCGGCGTTTTCGTTAGTCCGTGCCGTCGATCACTCACTCCATGCAGCGAATTTAGTCGGGTGTTATCACGCCGACGCGCGCTCGTCGGCGTGTCACTCACAAACCTCTGCAGACTCCGTATACTCTCAAAGATGTTGAGCTTGGGCGTGGTGATCTCGCCTATCACCTGCGGTCCATACGGCATCGACAGAATCCTCTCGATGCAGAGCTCCCTCAGAGAGGGCGGCCGTTGCGACACGTCTTTCGTAGCTTCCTTGCAAGTTTCGGTCTCTTCGCTCAGTGACGTGTAGTAAAGATCCTCCACGGGCGAGTACGGCAGCGGCTGCGGCGACTCCGAACTCTCTCCCGGCGTCGTTTCACTCGCGGACCCTCCCGCTTCCCTCTTCAGCAAGGTGAGTTTCCGCTTCAGGGATTCTTCTACCTCGTCCTTCGAGTTCTCCTCCCTCGTCTCGCGGACGATCGCGGCGATGTCGGGTAATGACGTTTCCAGCGGACGGTGCTTTACCGTACTCAAGGACGTGGTGCTGCTAGACGAGTCGTGTCCTTGAACGTCACCCGGCTCGCCCTCGGGCGAGGGATTCGCCGGGACGTCGGTCCTTCGGAAGCTCGCCTCGTCGTCGAGCGAATTCCTCGCGACGCTCTCTCGGGACGAGCTGCGCGCTTCTTCCTCCTGCTTCTCCTCGCGCCTCTCTTCGCGCTTCGACTCCCACGTCGAATACTTTAAATTACGAAGGCCATCGCGCTGGTTAGCGCTCGTGCTCTCCTCGTGTCGTTCGATTATTTTCGTCTCCGACGTCTCGCTCCTCGCTACTCGTTCGTGCTGGAAGCTGGATGTCGATTTCTCGTTCTTCCCGGTTTTCCCCTCGGGCTTTCTCTTGCTCTTCGAACCCGAGGCACCCATCGCTGACTTGTCTCTTATCGAAAAATCCCCACGAATGTCTGACTTATCGCACCTCGGTGACTCGTGACCCGCCGTAAAATTCTTCCTCTCCGAACTCGTGTTTTGACCCGAGGGATACCCGCACACCTCAGCTGCGCCCTCCTGCCGGCACGACGACGCGTTTTGATCATATGCCGCCGGTGCAGCGGGCGTCGCGAGCTTCCCTTCCTCACGACGCGTTATTTCCGTGCCCGTCGCGCTTGCCAATGCGACGACGTGCGTGCCGGTGCCGCGCGAGCGTGACAGATCATCGTCGCGAATACCCGATGACGCGATCGATCGACCGCTCTCGGCCGAAGCTTCGGAGTACCCGGTCGTCGGAGCGGTACCGGCGCGCCCGACCTGATTTGCACGACCACGAATCTCATTAGCGCGAACGATCGTCGAGACGAGGTCACGCGAGCTCGAAGAATCCCCGTCATAAATCGCCCGACCGGTCCTCGACGTGGAAGAGCTCTTACGAGTTCCGGGAAGCTCCGGCCGTCGCGGCAGCTCCTCGTCCGCGGCTTCGCTACTCGCACGCTTCAGCGCGGGTAAATCCGTCGACCCGCGTTCGCGCCCGTCGCCATTCGCCGCGACGTCCGGCTGGTGAACGTTCGCGCCGCTCGAGATATAGTCTATTTCAGGTGGCGTCGGCGGTCTCTGAGGCTCGCGTCCGAAACTGGACGACCTCCTCGGTAGCGGCGGCGGTCGCTTCGTTTCCGACGGGGTTGCTTCGCCCGCTGACGAATTCGAGGATGAATCAACTTTGTCGTCCGCTCGCGACGCGCCGTGATTAATGTACGCGCGCGTCTCGTTGGAATCTTTTCGAGGAACATCGCGGTCCTCTGATTCCGCAGGTGCCTCGACCTCGGACGGAAATTTATTATCTTCCGCTTTACTTACGTCTACGTCACTGATATCACTTACCGCCGCGATACTTGTCACGTTTTTTCCTGCCTCCTTCGCTTTATTATTTTCCTCGCCAGCGTCTCTCGCAGCATCATTTTTCACAATCTCAATTTTCTCAACGGTACAACCGTCCTTTAAACCGTCTCGCGTGGAGTTTGCTGCAACTTCCAAGGATTCGCCATTCAACGTGTTTCTCGCGTCCGCTTTACCGTCCCTCGTTTCGGTGTCTTCCACCACTGCAGGACTCGCGACGCTTTCAATCTCCTCGCAATCGCTCACTTTATCGCGCGATCGTAATTCCGTGGTGTCGTTCACCGTCGTATCGGTCTTAATCTCAACGTCGCGTTTCAACTTCTCGGCAGTCGGTTCGATCTTCTCGGGATCAACCCTTCTCGCTTCGACACCGTTCGCCGTCCTCTCGACGGAAAGCCTGTCCTCGCGCCGATACTTGCTAATCTCCTCGTTTATGAAATCTCGAATGTGCTGCGCCTCGTCCTCCGACAGCCTCTCGCCCTCCTCCTGTATGATGTCCAGGAAGCTGCTGGCGTAATGCGACGCCGACATCGCGCGCTTCCTCGTTTTCCGACGCGACGGACTGCCTGCCTTCTCGAAGGACCTGCTCTCTTCCGTCACGACGTCCCGCGGCACTCTTTCGAGAGACCGCCCCTCGTCCTCGGCCGCCTCCTCGGAGAAACTCGGCAGTTGGAGATCCTCAATCAAGTTCCGTAGCTTTTTCTCTACGTCTTTAGGCATCACCGTGGCCCACATCAGGGTCGGGGATTCCGTTTCCGGTTTAGAGAACTTCTTCTGCGACGCGGACTGCTGCCCGCTCCGATCCCTCGGCTTGGATATCTCGCGACCCTCGGAGTCCTCTCCTCCAACCCCCTCCTTCTCCGCATCGGATTCGAATTCGACGATCGCCGATCCACAGTCAGCCTCCGTGTCGCTGTCGTTGACTTCTCGGATCTCCAATCGAGTCTCGTTCGCTCGTGGCAGTCTGGTCTTCGCATAACCGGAAAGCGAGCGTACAACAGATTCTTCCACCGGCTCCGATACCGTCACTATCGTCGGGTCCTTCGACGTCTTATCGCCGCTTCCAGTCTCCAGGATGCCCACCCCGGCAATATGGCCGATTGTCGCCTCCAGAGGTAAACTGCTGACGGTCGTGATCTCGATTATCCTGGGGGATTCCGCTAGCTCGACCTTCTCGACTCTGCGCTTGTCGCCCGGCCGGAATTTGCATCCGCGATTCAACGAGAATCCACCGCGATCCTCGGCTTCTGTCGGACTGACGTTTTGCGGGACGGGATTCTCCGCGACGGAGTCGTTCGTCTTCGAGTCGTCGTCGTCGTCGTCGTCATTGTCGTTATCGCGTTTGTTCCTCGAGGTCGTCGGGCGATTCTCTTCCTCGGGCTTCCTCTGTTCGGCCTTTCGCGGGGATTCCGTGACGTTCGCCGGCGGCTGAGGTCGCCGTCGATTCCGATTCTTGCGGCCGCGGTTGCGGTTGCGCGCGCTGCCCTGCGGCATCACGGCGCAGTCCTCCGCGTCCGTTGCGTAGCCCGGAAGATCGCGGTGTCCTACGGCGTCGCGAATTTGTGGAAAAACTCCCCCGTTCTCGCGCGCCGTCCTCTCCTCCCTTCTTCTTTCTCTCCTCCCGCAGGATTCTCGCCAGGAGATATCGCGCCGCGGTCGTTCCGCGACAACTTCTCCGGCCACCCCCGTTTCTCCACCCCGCGCGCTTCTACCTAATAATATCCGCCGCGAGTTTCCCGACTCGGGATTTTTCTCGCGCGCGTACACGTACGTGCGTTTGACGCGCCCTTATTTTCACGCTTAAAGACGACGGCTCGTTACGATTTTCCCGCATCCCCCGGAGAGGAGCAGCGGGATTTTAAAGTTTCCGAGAGAGTATTACGGAAAGATGTTACCGCAGGACTGCATTTTTGCAGAAAGTTACAGCTTCGATCTCTCCCACGAATTTCTATTGGACACGAAACGTTCCATTCTAACTTGGGGGGAAAAAGATAGGAAAGACATTAAAATGGTTTCTTTACATCTAGTCAACTAAAGCAGAGGATTGTTCTTAAGTTTCGACGCAGCTTCGATTTCTTTAACAAAAAAAGAAGGAAAGAAATTTCCCGCGTCTCAATGTCCCTCGAACGTTTTCCACTCGGAATCCTCGAGGGAAATTCACTGTGCCCAATTTTTAATACACACCGCACCGCTTTATCCACGCTCGAGTCTCCTTTTTGCGCGAGACAATTCGGCAGGCTTTTAGAAAGATCGTCCCAGACAGTCGCAATCGCTTGATGAGGAAAAGAAGAAAGAAGATATCGGTGTATACAGTGTTTCAGCGATCATGCAGAAATAAGCGTGGTCCAGCCCAGCATTCCCAAATACATATTCTCCTTTCGCCGATAACGAGGCGCTCTTACCTTTCTTAGCGTCGCCTCGTTGTTCGCTCGGGCAGCTCTTCAGAGCACCGTTCTGATTGGCGTAGCTCTGCTCGATTTTTGTGTCATCTGAAAGAAACGGTTCGACGTTGCGGTGAGCAGCGCGAATATCGTCTCTCGGAGGCGTCTTACTTACGCGAGATCAACTCGCGAGAATTAAATTGCTTAAACGTAATGGGATTAAACGACAGAATTAAAAAAAATATTTGTGAATCCCGGCGAAACACGATTTACGTTCTCCGACGCTTCCAACGGGCGTACCTCGACGCGTCACATCTTAACAAGAGACTTCGGAGACGCGGTTTATGCGCGGCGCCGGCCAATCGAGCGATATCCGCGAGTCCACGCGCGGAATACGACGACGAGCGTCGCGCGAGGCACGAATGGCCGCGTTAAATTTAGGCGAGAATTCCGACGACGACGACGACGACGCCGACGATGACGCCCATGTTGACCGTAGAGCAGCCGCGATCCAGCGGCGCAACACCGCGACCTGCAGGGCACGTGAATCGCGATTATGCACTGAAGCCGCACGAGCGGATCCAACGAAACCACCCACGAAACGCGGCTCGCGTCCCCACCCGCGCGGGAGTCACGTGTGTCGTGCACGCATCCACGTCGCTCCAGGTGAATTTGTATCGCTCACACACGTGGACGATTACGCCGAACGAGTGAGAATGTTTCAGCAACGCCGTCCCCGGTGTCAGCGGACCGCGGTCGTCCGCGTGTCGGTCGTACATACTTGGGGCGGTTCTCCGAAACTCTCTCGGGCTCTACACCCTCCGAAGGATACAGCGGTTTCGGATGCTGCGCTCGCAAGCGCGAATCGCTTAGACGCGCTGGCGTGGAGCCGCGGGCACCGCGCGAGCACTCGACGATTTTGCGAAAAAGCCTGGCAGAGAGAAACGCGAGCCTGATTTTTCTTTTTTATTTTTTTCGTTTTGGGGGTCTCCCTTTTTCGGGGAGGGAAAGCGCGCACGAACTCGAGATATTTATGGGACGATGGTGCGCTACGTGCACGCACACACCCGCGAAACTGTAGCGCGCATTAACGCTCGGGCAAGGGGGAGAGGGTACACGCAACGCACACGAGTCCCCCTCTGAATTCATGAATAGCGGCCGCTTCCGAGTTGGACTTCCTTCCGAGCGTACAATGCCGGCGGCGGAGTGACTCTGTGTCGCGCGAAGCGCACCCATCTATTCTCCGCACTTTTCATTGCGTCACGGCAGTCGCGAGCGGACACGCGCGAGATCCGGAAGTGACGGGGCGCATTTTTTTTCCTTTCGAGCAAACGTCCCCCTCCGCTCCGTCTGGGCGCAGAACGACGTAATAGCTTACGACAAAGACGCGGGCGTTTGATAGCGCACAAGCTTCGGCGTGAATGTAATTGCATATGTGTCATATGTGATTGCAGGTAAGTGCGACATACGCCAAAGCGCCTGTGCGCAAAACTACGTTTACGCTTTGAGGAAAGTCCCCTATC
This sequence comes from Vollenhovia emeryi, assembly GCF_000949405.1. Classification (NCBI taxonomy): domain Eukaryota; kingdom Metazoa; phylum Arthropoda; class Insecta; order Hymenoptera; family Formicidae; genus Vollenhovia; species Vollenhovia emeryi. The sequence goes on from NW_011967186.1 coordinate 928,123, forward strand.
GTGAGGCAGAATCCAAATGTGGCGTAGTGGAGTCTCTGCTAAATTAATCGGCGTCGTCTGTTGGTCCCACCGTGGATTCATTGCCCTTGGATTGAAATCTGTTTAGTGGAAAGTCGATTGTTAAGCCAACGGGTACACGGTACTATTTTTCCTACTGCATTGCTCGCGTGAACCAATAAGGATGCAGAGTTTTAGATCAGATGACTTAAGACTGAATCTTGACTGGCTCTCGTAAGCTGTTCAATAGGAAAAAAATAGTATCGCGTGCCGTTGGCTTAAGATCGTGTAATCGTTGCGAAATAAGATTTGTGATTGCATTCGGACGTTGAAAACCCACTGTCTCGTATTAGAATCCTATCTCGTAATAGAGGACTTTCCTCTACGTCTTTGTCGTAAGCTATTACGTTGCTTCCTGGCCCTATCGCGGCGCGCCGACGCGCGCAGCTCGATTCGGCGAGAGGAGCGCGCGGCTAAAATAAGGATCCCGACGGGGTTGGTCATGGTATAAAGATACAACCAATCAGATGTTGCCCAAACTATCGAGTTAACCAATCAGAAACTTGCCTCAACCTTCAAACTGCAAATCATCGCGGTTGAATGCAGGAAGAACCAATGAACAATTTGCCCCAAAAATTGGTTACATGCGCGATGTTTCACCTTGTATCTTTACACCATGGGGTTGGTGGTCCCGGTGTTTTCTCTTTCTCTCGTAGAGATGCGCGCGCGAAACACGCACGTAATTGTTCCGTCTCGTCCACCTCGCTGTAACCTTGCGATTACGCAACGAGTCGCGCTGCGCAATAAAGTGTATACCACATTAATTGTATAATGGGATCGAAGAAGCTTACGCGGCAGGGGTTGGGCTGTCACGGACACGGGCGCGATAGAGAGGGATGAGAATCGCGGATTGGCCGCCGTGCGCGCGTGCATTGCATAATCCCGCGACTTTTTCAAAGAGCGAGAAGATGGTTCTCGCCTCAGAATTTTTTCCCCGATTCACACAAGTAACCAGGGTTGGGAAAGTTACTTTATAAAAGTATCTAGTTGCAGTTACGGTTTTTTCGCTAAAGATGTAACTAGTTACAGTTACAAGTTACCAATTCTGAAAAGTAACGCGTTACAGTTACGGTTACTCAAAAAGTAACGAATCGTTCACGGGGGTAGCCACTTGATGTAATCGTGGAACAGTGTTTCCGAAATCATATGTAATCCTTTTGTCGTTATTTTGTAAGTTTCTATACTTGTTAGGCAATAAATATTAAATTTGAAATAAACATTTTCTCAACTTGAGGAAGTTCTGAGGAAATCTAGCAGCTCGTTGAGATTTAACAACGTCATATATTTTTAAACGTGCATTGAAGAAAATTATTTGTAATCGGATGAAATTGTATGATATCAAATGAAATCATGCAATCGGTGGGACAACATTTTAGCTAGTGGTTAACCCCTTGGAATCGTTACTTTGCAGTTACTTTCTTGCAATGACAAAAATATCGAATCTGCGTTTGAATTGAAAGCGTCGATAAAGGCGTTTGTGCGCAAATGCACGGCCTGATGCGATCTGTGGAGGTTTAAAAAATATATAAACTATTAAAGTAACTATTAAATAAGTTACTAGTTATCGAAAAAATGTAACTGAGTTAAGTCACAGTTACAGACGGGGAGAAAGTAACGAAGTTAAATTAAAGTTACCAAAAAGTAACTGTAATTGTAACTTCGTTACAAGTAACGAGTTACTTCCCAACCCTGCAAATAACCATCTTTCTCAATCTACACGAAACCCGGTTGCCAAGGGGAGCGCGCAGGTCTTCGGAGGGAAAAATTACGGCGGCGAATTTCCCCCGAAGGGGGAGGGAGAGATTACGAGGGGACGTTTCGCGCGAGCAATTTCCAGCCGGGGGCCCACGTTCGCCACGGGCGCGTTAATAATACGCGCCATGGACGCCTATGGGTGCGCCGTCATGCCCCGAAGGTGCCAAGCCCACGTTTCCGCGGTCCGCGTCTTCCACCTTCGTCCTCCACGGCTGCCCTGCGCTGCGCCCTTTTCGTCCTCGTCGCCCGGCCGAGCGAGCCGAGCGAGCGAGCGAGCGAGGCTGAACCCCCCTCGCGCGCGAGGAGGGATTTCCTTCGATCCGATCGCCACTGCCTCTCGTCGCTTGCACAATCGGCCAGCGTGACATATTTTATTGCCCGGCGACTCTGTCCGTTGCATAATCGATCACCGGCGTCACGCTCCGCGTAGATCCGACAAACTGTTCCAAGACCCGTGCCCTTGCGTCCGATTTCCACGCCAAGCGCGATATTTTTCCACGGGATTTCCATGCCGCTCGCGGCCACATTATTTTTACATATGTGATTAAACGTTCTTAGCGAGGGTGTGTAACGCGATAAAATGTAAACCTCGATGGGACCGGAAGAAACGCTCCCGCATGTGCTGAAATCGATTTTCGATAGCACAGCGTGATTTGTTTACCACTGTCGATTTTGACCGCATCAAGCGAGAGCTTTACTGCGTTTCCCATGTAGGCGAACGACTGCTCTAAATATCTAATGCGTGGCTTACTCGCGCGCCACGATAAAGGAACAATTTCCGTTCGTACAAGCCCGTTCAACAAACGGGGATTGCTATTTCCGCTGGCGCATTGTTCGATCGAGGCCGCGACTGGAACTTGGCGACGTAAATCGAAAGCCGTTCCATCGGCCATAATATCGGCGCATAAATATCAGCGCACAAAAGAGCGCCGTCGCGAAGAAATTGTTATGGTAATCTTAATTTCGCCTACAGCCTCGTTAACTTTGACAAATGCGTCGCCCAACATTGTCACCGACGGAACATTCTGGAGAACAACACAGATACAGCACCGTATGTTTCACAATTTAAAAGAAATAACAGTGAATCTGGCAGCTTGCACTGGCGCGCACTGAATGCGCACTAAAGGCCGAATCAGACTAGCAATTGTCGACGCGGATTGGATTGGGATTGGCAATTGGCGATTGTCTTAAGTTACGTTTTTGGCGAAAAAACTATGACTGTAACTAGATACTTTTACAAAGTAACTTTCCCAACCCTGTATAAAGAGTAGACTCTGAACAAGCCTGTGTGCACTCACAGTGCGCGCTAGTGCAGGCCGCCGAATTCGCTGTAAGAGAAACGAAGCAGAACGTAGCTCTCTTTGCGACCGAATTTCGCCACGATAAAATTTGAACGATGACTCCGGACACTTGGGTTTATTAACTGGCAGCGCCGATTGCACTCTCGTACGTCCTCTATTTAAAGAATTCGATGGCCCTCGAAAAGCGAACGTAATGACGCATCACTAATTGCACCGCCTCGTTCATCGTGGCAAGAACAGACCATAAATGGCGATCGAGTTTCAGCAGCAAGAAGCGCACTGTCGCGAATTGGTGTTAACGCGAGTTGGATTGATGATAACGCGAGGGAAACTTCGATCATTACCTGTCCATGAAACTCACAATTTATCCAACTCAAATCATGAGTCTGCACGATATCTCGATCGAAATTTACAGTACTCGGTTACGTTACCCAAGCAGCGGTCACTCGTGCGCAAAATTTTAGTAGACTACTGTGAACATTCACGAACAGGAAAAAGAATGGCGTTCTATCAACAAGATCAGTGTAATTGAAATAAAATCGTTGAAACAACATCAGTATTAATGAATAAAAAATATCAGATAGTTGTTTGTATCAATAATCTGGATATAAAGTTCAATGCTTAAAAGTAGAGTTCATAGCAAATGCAATTGAGTGAATTATTTAGGTTTGTGGCAGCCCGCGACGTTAACGTTTAATTGGAGCAACTTCATTTTTTTTCAATTCAACAGCATTTTTCCCGTGCATGGATACTCTCGCCGTTAAATCACGCGTTTCTCTCATCGCGACTCTCTCTCCGGCCGAATTTAATCGCTACCTACCGTTCCGCGTCTCGACATCGAACGCATTCGAGCTCTCGTCTGGCGCCCGATCCCGAGGAAAGTCCGAGTTCTCCGCGGTCTTCGCGAGATTATCGGATTCCATCCCCCCGGCCTCGCGACCTTCGCCCTCGGGTCTCAACCCTTTCTCCCATTGTTCGACAAATGTTCCCGAGCGCTCCACCTCGTCCTTGAAGCGAACGGTTTTGTTCTCGCGCGCGGGTGACAACTGTTCACCGTGTCGGCTCTTGAGAATCGGCGCCCTGACGAACAGATCGATCATCGTGCGCTCGATCTTCAGGTGCTCCTCCACAATACGGTCCAGCGTTTCCGCGTACAATCTCCCGCGACCGTGCGAGACGTCGTCTTCACGAATTGGACCTCGCAACCCGTCGGGACTCGCTAGATCCCGATGCCCATTCGTCCCGGGCCCCGCAGGTATCGCCACAGTGTTCATCCGCCTGAAATCAAGGCTGTTCAACTTGTTCTCGAAGTTCTGCCGGGTCTCCGTGTTACGGAAGCACGGCGGCGGATCGATGAGGAACTTGAGCGCTTCCAGGTGCTCGTAATATTCACGCTCGAGCTCCCCGGCCCTTCTTCCGGCGACGTTGACTTCCTCCCGCCGCCCGGTGTCGTTGCCTCTCGGCGTTTCCACGCTTTTCGCGGAGACCTTCCTCTTCCTCTTCAGGTGGACTCCATTAACCGCCCTGGGGATTCCCACGCCCTTCGATCTGGCCTCGTCATCGCCGGCGAGCAACCTCCTCGATCTCGGACGTGTCTCGTGCTTGCTCCTGGCCGTCGCGAGCCCTCGTCGTTTCCACGAGGCGCCGAAGCTACGGATCGTGGTCAGAAATCGGGCGTTGGGCCGCGACGGGGCGACCTTTTGCGCGGGCTCGGTGCGACGATGACGAGAATGACAATGCTGACGACGCGTGGGCGGCCGCTTCGTCATTACCAGCGGATCCGTCGTCTCGCAGCTGCGTCGTCGCGACGAGTGTCGCCGATTCAGCGTCGTCAGACACTGAATACAATCGAAGAGCTTCATCTTCGCGGAGGAGCATCAATTTTTCCGTTTTATCCGATTTGTCACCTCTATCGTCGCCTCAATCGCGCTTCATTAATTACCATTAATTCAACGCGCCCGCGCTGAATTCACTTTCATCGCGTGATTTGTCACGACGAGTTCACTCAGCGCGCCCTTTCTTTCCTCATTACGCAATCGCATGCAGATTCATTAAACAGCGATTCGCGACCATTGTACCGTCGGATAATACGCGCATTGTTGACGATCGCGTCATTCACAGGCATCCCTGCTGTTGTATGCGTTTCCTGATTGAACACTCATCGGCACTGCCCTTTATATTAGCTTGACCGTTCGCGAAATTGTCGACGAAATTCTCTCAGAAAAAGTTTTGCACGCGAAATCACGTTGCGGTAAAACGTAGGATCCAGGGATCGACAATTATTATCAGCCTCCTTTTCCACTTTCCGCCTCTCTTCGTTCTAAAATGTACAAAGCTCACCGGGAAACATTTTTATCTCAGACCAAGGAGATAAATTGTTATTACGATATTCACACGTTGCACGTTTCCATCAGGTGACTCCTTCCCAGAAAACTAGGCGATCGCTCCTCGTTCGCGAGCTGGAAGCCCCCTCGATCCCGGCGTTTCTTCCGCAGACGAGCGGCGCGACTTGGAAATCCGATTGCTCGGCGCGGCGCGCACGACAAGGTGCTCCCCGAGACTGAGCGGGAAGGTGGGTCCGCAGGCCCCGCGAAGGAAGAAGAAGAGAAGAAGAGGGTCGCCTCCTCGGCGTAGGGTCTTCCCGGAGAACCAGGGGTGCGCCGGTACGGAATTGCCGGCGTGTCGCTGTGGTGGCAGGTGTACCGTCGTGTACGTGAGACCGTACGTGCGAGACCCGGGGACAGGTGTGCGCGTCGCGCACACGCGCGCACACGGCAACGTGGGTAGGTATATGCCCCTGTCTCGATGCGCACTGTAGCGCGACGACGAGCGGGCAATTTGGAGAAAAGAGCCGGTAATAACGGCCGGAGTGGGATGATCCGCGGTACATTTATGGCCCACAGTACACGTCATACGTTGCGCGCGCTCATTAGATCCGTTATTATCCGTCCGAGCCGCCCGAGGATCGGAATAAGCCGTCAATTATCGATTGATTGGACGAGACGAAAATCTATAATAGTCCTCGGTCTTTCGGAACCGAGAATCTCTCGGCGCTTGTGCGAGCCGGGGAACGTCTGTTTACTTTAGCAATACACGGAGCCTCCTTTTAAAATTCATCCTGAAAATTATATGACGACGGAAAGTTCTCTGTTGCGAGGTGGGTGACGAGAGAGCAGATTTTCGATAGCCAAATTCGATCGCAAATCTTTTCTTGCAACGATTACACAAGCTAAGAATGAATTGCTCACTAAACGGATTTCGCTATGGGCAATAAACTCACGATGGAACCAACAGACGATGCCACCTCTGTGAAGTTGGCACCTCATGTATCAAAAAATCTTTTTTTTTCAGTTCTGAATGCACCCCGAAGAGTTCTAGAGTTCCTTATCAATTTTAAAAATAGCTCTGGCGAATTAACCTAAAAAAGTTAAATTTGAAACTTGGGGATGCTAACTTCACAAAATGAAATCTCGAAATCAGCGATAACACTAAAAGTATTGGAAATATTTAATTTTGCCATTAGGATTTCCTTTAGAACTCTTGAGGGGCTACCCGGAACTCTCAACAGAACTGCTGGAATTGTTAAAAAATCTTCCTCCTTCGGGACTTGGAAATTTTTCAAACTAATTTCTAGAAATTTCTAGAATAAAAATTTTTTATTCTAGATAAAAAAGTGTTTCCATTCAAGATTAAATATGCCTTTCTCTATAATAAATATGATTGGCGCTATATCGATCCTGTTTTACGATACATTCAAGTGTTATAATAGCATTGGATCCGGAAACTTTTTCTGTGGGTGTAGTTTCGGTCGATTTTGCAATTCCATTTTCTCTCGTACAAAATTACGCCACGTTGTCCCACGATCACGCGATTTTCAGGATAAATTTTAAGAGAAAATTCTCTTTGTGTAGATTTCCATATTGGTGATAATTAAAAAAATAGTAATAAGTGAAAAGTTAATTTAATTAGAAACGTTAGTTCCCGTTGCGCGAAATTTTTCTTCTTCTTCTCTCGTAATAACTGCCAGGCATATCGGAGCAGCGGCGGAATGGGAAGCCGGCGCGACGAAATTCGGCCAACTAAAACGTCAGCGACGCTAACTTCGGTTGCTGCGGTCGTCGCGCATAAAGGAACCGGCCGCCATTGTTCGCCGTTGAGATCATCGGGGATAATTAAACTACGCGCATTGTACGCTCAGTTAACTGGCAGGATTATTGTGCTCGATCAAACATCGGCGGTCACGCGTGGGCAATTTCTGGGTCCTCCGACGTAACGCGGCGCGTCGAACGATCGGGTTGGACGTAAGTTTCCGGAATTTGTCAATTATTAAACGTGCCAATCGCGCGCGCGTCAAATCCTAAACGCAACAATGTCCTGGAGAACGCTTACGCAGTTGCGACGCCCCATGAATTAATTACGGTGGTAGTCGCTCCGAAATTAGTTCAGTTACCGGCCCCGCGATTATGATCCCGTACCCGTAGATAGCCGCGTTAAAAATTAATTGAAAAATGACGGTTTGCCCGACGTTTGATACCGCGCGAGATTAATCGGGAATCGATATCGAGCGCGTCGGGCCCGTTGCTCAAACAGCCGCGCGATTAAATTGGAAAGGTGCTCGTAAATTCGACATTACGTAATTTAATTAATTACGAGCCGTTCGGCGCATTCGTCAAAAGTTGCCGTCATATAGCGCGAGCGGCTTGTCGATTGTTAATTATCGATGCGCACTTGTATCGAGCGTTCTACCTTGTCAACCGTTTTACACGTAAATATACGATTTTCAATTATGTTAAGAGCCGGGTGCTCCATCGCCGCCCGGAATCGACGCGAAAGCTTGGTACGTTCGTTATAAAGAAATGGCAGACTTACTGGCAACGTTCCTCTCGGTCTCCGTCTGCGTGCGCGTTGTCGCTGCGGTCCTCGTGGTGATCTCTGCGGCACACAAATGGCAGAATTACGATTACTTCCCGCCTCATGAGCGAACTGCTCGGGAACTGATCGATCGGTTCTCGCGGGCGAATACCTACTGTTCTGGATTTCAGTGGTGGTGTTCTCCTGCAGACTGCTTCTGTAGATCCTCCTTTTCGGCGAGCCGATATTTTCCCTGCGACAAGAGAAAAACGGAAAAACAAAGGTAAAATTTCCGATCGAACGGTACCGCTGGAACGATAAAAAGTTCGCCTTGTTACTGGGGGGGGGGGGGGAGGGAATCTCGATATAGCTCGATCACTTACTGGTTGAGACCGAGCTTCAATTGTTCCCCGGAATTACGCAACTGGGCGTGCGCCTCGCTGTTGGTCAGATCCCGAGTGCTTCTCCCGTTAATGTTGCTGATCAGATCACCCTCTCTCACCCCCTGCTGGGCTGCCTTGCTTCCCGGATTCACCTGAAACAGCGATAACGTGCGTGCGGTCAAAAATCTGGCGACGTTACGTGAGTTGGTCCGCGATCACTTAACGCCCGAGCATACTCGATTTCAGCCAACGGCACGCGTTACTATTTTTCTCACTGGATTGCTTTCGAGAGCCAATAAGAATGCAGAGTATTAGATCAGGTGACTTAAGGCTAAATCCTGATTGGCTCTCGTAAGCAATCCAGTAGGCAAAATAGTATCGCGTGCCGTTGGCTTTAGATCAGGTGGCTTCAAGCTAAATCCTGATTAACTCTCGTAAGCAATGCAGTAGGCAAAATAGTGTCGTGTGCCGTTGGCTTCAATCGCCTCGCGGAGCGAGTTATCAAACCAGAAAGGTAACTGAGAACCACTGCGGTCCCTCGTTGCGCCTAGAGGCAGGCAACTTCCCAGACGTCGACACGCGACGCTGCCTGAAAGCGGTCGCACAGGCAAAGCGACGACAAATCACCGTCACGGCGGATCGAAACGCGATAAAATACGATCATCGTTCGGAAGTCGATACTGTGCGAATAAATAAATGCCGCGGAGTATTCGACACAAATATTATAATATAAATTCAATCGGGCGTATAAATTTACAATAAGTGAAACAAAATCGATATAAATCTTACAACTAGTTGGACAAGATTAGTCGGTCCAGTTTCACACAGAAATATTATTAAGCTACTAGGATCCAGATCGAAAACAGCACCTTCTTCAATAAAAGAAAATTTCCATTAATGTCATTTTAGATTATTAACTTTTTATAGCAAAAACAACCGCTTTTATCAAGGAGGTAACCACTTGATGTAATCGTTTTGTCCTAATTTTCAAGTTTCTTCGCTTGTTAGACAATAAACATTAAATTTGAACATTTTCTCAGCTCGTTTTCATTTTCCCCAAAAATTTACTTCCCTTAGTGAAATCCAAACATATATTACCCTTATAAGCGCGTATTCTTTTTATAATAAGACTGAAGTAGTTGCTGTTAGAACAACAGCGAGTTGAAACGTTGATACAACTTTGCGTGCAAATTTGGAACAGTAAACAGTAAATACAAATACAAAATTACCTTTAAGACCACGGTTAGGCGGGTGGGAAAAGTGGGAAGCAAGGAAACACGTGACCGAATACTACAATCTTGACTTACACGAATTACCTCTACAAGCAAATACTTGGTAAAATAAGAAAAATATATCTTAAGAAAATCTACCAGCTCTTTGAGGCTTAACGACGTCGCAGATTTTTAAACGTGCATATAAGAAAGTGATTTGCAATTAGACGAGATTGTTTGCAATCAGATGAAATCGTGTAATCGGTGGGACAACGTCTTAGCTAGTGGCTACCCCCTTGGCTTTTATATCCTGCGAGAGTGGCGGGCCGGGTGAAGCTAGAAAGAAATTGCGTCTCGTCGTGGATAAATGGGCTTTCCGCTGACGTTGCAGTGACGGAATTGAACGAGCAATTCTCACGTGTGGAATCTCTTTAAGATAAATCTACCGGCGCGACGTCGAGTTGAGATTTAAGTCCTACAGACGCTTAAGATTCTCACCGTGCCGTCGCACTTCCGTTGGCCGGATGCGACTCGGAACTTCAACATCCCGAGGAACTCCCTCGCTCGATACCCTCGTAGTTGACAAAACGCTACCGCGAGACGCGAAAGTAGCCGGTCAGGAGCTAAGGGCTCGTCCCGATCTCGCTCCCTTGTCGACGCAGAAACTTTTATCGTCGAACGTTGCAAGCGTCGAAACGTTTCAACCCCTTTTATTCCATCCACGAAACAAACGGGGCGTGTGCCGCGTCGCTCACTTACTTAATCTGCCCTTGCCTGTCTATTGGAAAATTTGCGAAGCTACATGCGAGAATCCCTCGTATCTATCGATCAAAGCGTTCCACGCTTTAAATCATCTCCCTTGATTCGAATTGACGCCGTGACTCATCGCGGCAAACTGCTCTGGGAAAAAAGAGACAGCAACCAATTTTGGGGCCCACAATTAGTAATCGAATTATTTTTATTGTTTGCAATATTTAATCTTTTACGAACTTACCCCGCGTAACTAAAAATGGCGACATTCAGTAACGCAAAGATAATTTTCACTTAAGCGGCACTAACCGAAATGTTAAGTTGCCTACCAAAAAAAACGGTCAAGATTTTTTCCAGAGTAGCGTGTTACGAACAATCCAAATAATTCGATTGCTAATTGTGGGTCCCAAAATGGGTGGCTAACTGTCCTTTTTTTCCCCAGAGTACACGTGCAGACAAAAAAGGCGAGACCGCCGTGGATTTCGCGAGAGACGAGAACGATCTCGCGGAAATGAATCCGATAACGTCTCCCGATCGCGAGACGAAGACTAGAATGACTGACTAGAAGGGTCGACGGGGTGTACAACGCGCCGGAGGCGAAACAGTACTGACGCTGGTCCCTGATGGTGAACGGGATGCAACCACGTCGCCGGGCCGCCGTCACACCGGCGCCAGACTTTTCGGCTACAATGCGGAACAACAGGGGAAAATTTTCCGGCTGACCTTCCCCGGTGATGTTGTTTGGATTTCGAGAGGGGTAGAAGAGGTGGTCGTAACAATGAGATATACGCGGCGACCCGATTTCCCGGGCGAAGGACTCGATTTTGTTTACGCAACGTAAACTTGGCTTCCGACCAGACCGCATTGTTTCTCGCACTAAGTCGATTGGAAATGTACGCGTCAATCGCGCACGTCACGGGTCTTTTCGCTTCGCTCTTCGACGGTGCGTACGAATTGCTGCGAGCAGCAGCTGGACGAGCAGAACGTTAATCATAGAGGAGAATCCTCTATTATGAGAAAGGCTCCTGATATGAGATTTCTGCTAAATCAATAGACATCATCTATTGATCCCGTGAATTTATTGCCCTCGGAAATCTGTTTAGTGGAAACTTCGTTGTTAGATCGTGCGTGTAAAATAATCTACAATGTGCTTTTTGCGTCTAGAAACATTCTACTTTGTAGCCAATAAATACGTTCAAAAAATTTGTGCAAGTTGACAAATTGTACATTACCCGAGTCGAAATTGTGACTCTATGTTGAACCTTTAATTCTATTATATAGTAGGACCTGAGATAGTAAAAGAGGTTGAACTGGAAGTACAAAAGTTACTCCTACTTTAAAACTGATAGTGTCGAAAATTTCTACTTTTGCCAATTTAGCATTAAAGTGGGTCCTTTTAAGTAGGAGCTAAAGTAAATTTTGAGAAATAAAGATTCAAGGGAGGAGTAAATAATATGTCATCGAAGTAGATTATTGCTGGTCCATGTAGGTGTATAGATCAGCTAAGTAGGTGTAAATTATCCTTAAAAGTGTTTCGTTATTCATTACGGAGAAAACTATCGCGAGAATAGGAAACGAAATTATCGGCGAGCGAGCGAGCGAGCGAGCAGCCGCGAAGGTACGCTCGATGCGAAGCGGGCGGGCGCGCGCGTTCAACTATAAGCAGACAGAATTTTACGTTTCACGCCTCGCGCGTAAGTCTTTCAAAAACTTTTAACTATGCGAGACGCACGACTTTCCGGGCGCATCGACAAAACTTGGGACACTCTGCTTCATTACCAACTAACGCGAGTCACTTCCGCGATTAAGGAACTTCTCGAGATGTTTGCGACAACGTATCGTTCTAAACTCCGCGCTAATAGATTCCGCGTATAAATAAGCCAACTTTTAATAGACAATTATCCGTGCGTTTAAATTTAACTGGCGCCTCTTTACGCGGGGGGCGCACGAATGTGCAAACATTGACGTAACGTTACGTTCGATAATTCATCCTTCTATTTCGGCCCCGCGGTACTTTTGAGATACTCATTTTACGGCTCAGGCACCACACGGGTCTCTTCCGATTTTAACGACCCTTTAAACGTCGTGCGGCGTACCGAGGGAGGCCGCAAAACCGATTGGAGAAAGCGACGGAGAAAATTGCTTTCGGGCAACGCGGGATAATAGCATCCAGAGGCGAGAACGCGGCGATGGAAAGCGACGGAAAAATCGGACGAGATGATGCAGGACTGGTCGAGGATCATTGTGACCGACTCCGCGGGGTATCAGCGGGATAATAAGCGATCACGGGGCTGCCGAACCCGCCGGGTGTTCGCACACTTTGTTAAAACGCTCGTGTAATTCGTTCCACGATCGCCGGGCGCGTCAGTTGAGAATCTGTCGAAAGACCCGAGCAGCGCCCAGCGGAAAAAAGAGCGTGAGGGGAAGCCGCCTCTGGAAGATTATTTTTCTGGCATTTAATGAAATTTATCCTTGGTCGGATAAATTTCATCGGATGTGGTCCATACTTTAATCGGAAAACGTAAACGGAAAAATGAACCATCGGAAACACTATTTAATTGGTTTATCCGATGGAAATTTTTCTCAGTGTCAGCGTCGAAATCGATTTTTCCACGTCGGGGGCAATTTTCGCCCACGCCAGGCGCCCCGGTAACTCTTATCGGGCCCGAAAACCTGTCGGAAGTGTTTCGTATTTGATTATACGGCGTTGTATCGGGCGCTTCCGAGGCGATTTATATCTCTCGCGGAGGATTCGCGCGGCAATCATGCGACGCGGCAGACCGAAAAATTGAATATTGCCGAGCGCGTTCAGTGCTCGAACGGTGAAAACGATCTCGCATTTTTTCCGCGTGTACTGCCCGCGACCGTCTTTGCGTAACTGTGAGAACAAATCGACCTAACGGTGACGAAAACCGCTGGAACTTCCGTCTATCGGTCCCGCGACTTTGCGACATCATTTTCCGTTCTTTTTTAATAGGATGTGCATCTTTCTCACTGATACATTCCCGAGTCGAGTATTTGGTCCCGGAACGGGCCTCAATTATTCTATTCTGTCTTCATTTGGACCTCGGTTTGAAACTCCAATTTGAGGCCCACATGCACAGAGAAAAGAGAATAGGTATATATTGTTTCAACTTCGAACAAGTGACTTGTTTTCGGTCCATTTCAAATATCAAATTTGTTTGGATACTTCTTGTCTGTGCGCGTGAAAGAAATTAGGTTTAACCATATTCTAAACCCTCAAAGAGAATGTAATAAAGTATTTCACTCTCTTTGAAACCTCTCAGGCCCAAGAGGATCTACTGAACCTCTACTGATTACATTCGCATCGGCCTTTTCATTGCTAAAAGAGAAATGGCGACTCATTTCAGGCCTATCTGAGGTTCAATGCATTTTCTCCGACACAAAGGGCTTGGTTCGACGTCATTGCTCCCAATTCAAAAATTACACGAGGCTAAACCGAGGTCAAAATATTCGACTTGGGATTTTAACGTTAATTAAACCGCATCTCGCAAATTTCTCCGCATCTAAAGAAAATGTTGCGAGGGACAAATGACTTTCTCGGCCCCTTTTGCGGCCGTTTATCGAAGAATATGAGGGACCTCGTGCCAGCTTTAATTGAGGGAGCCAATTCGTGCTATTATGCAATTATCGCGCAATAAGGCGGCCCGCGACGCACAAAAGACATCGTCGAAACCGAGAAATTACCGTTCGTCGAGGATCGTTAGCGGCCTCTTCCATTCCGGGTACCGTGGCGTTTCCGCTGCCGAATAAGATGCGAAGCCTGACGTGAAGCCAATCGCACGGGTAACGATCGGTTACGAGGCACAACAAAGCGCCCGGGTATGCATAATGCACTCGGCGACGAGTGCAAACTTCCGTGCCTTCCGCGGAGAGAAACTCGCCAGTTATAAGTTACGGCAGCTCGGAGGATCTCGGGATGGAAATGGGGAAATTGCAAAATGCGCCGCGAGCCGGTCCGCGAGTTGCGCATTTATCACAAAATAAAATTTTTCCTGCGCTATACGCCACGGTACCTACCCCTAGACTCGGCTGCGCGCGTGACGCATGGCTGTATAAATTCCACGGGGAGAAGTTCCCAATCCTGCGCTGTGCCACGGAGTTTCCGAATCCGAATGCCGGATCGCTTCGGCTTGATATACGGACAAAGTGATTATGAAGTAAGGGTGGATTGAATTGAGCCGCGCGAAATATCTCACGGACCATTTAACGCGCGACTCCGCGCGCACCCCCGCCGGCATTCAGACGCGCCCGATCGTATTTACGCGGAAAAGGGAGAGACAGAGACTCCATCTCCGCGCATTGCGTATGCATAAGAAACACGTAACAAGTCGACGAGATTTCCAGGTAGTCGACACTTTCGTTGCCACGTGAGCTGAATGCACCTCGCTGTATCTCGCTCGAAGTAAGCGTACGTCTTTGGATCTTTCAATATCTCGTTTCGGAATCTCGTTTCCGCGAAGGCTGCGCCGCGAAGTGAAACGTGGCCGCTTCAGACAGACACTAAATTGTAATTTAGCTGTTTTGATCGCGGTCACGCCGCCCCGGCGATAAATCTGGGAACACCCACCACGATACGCAGCATTCGTGCAAGATAACAGTAATTTACAACTGATATCGTACACAGAAAAAAAAGTCAGTCCCAGATCAATTTTTATATACTCAGATTAACGCGTTCATTGTTTCGTATATGTATACTGCTTCATTCAAGTAAGTTTTTCTTTCCTTAACGCAATATAGGCCT
>NW_011967186.1:944401-972728 GCF_000949405.1 Vollenhovia emeryi
CCATTATCTCATTTCAAGATTTCCACATTGAGACTAAACATATTTTCGAAATAAGAATGTTCTCTTTCTCTGTGTACACGTACACACACACACACATACATACACATATATGTATGTATCTGTATATATTGCAAGATATATAAAATCACAATTTACCGATTTCGATCATAATATCCGATTCAATTTCGGTCACGACTCTGCGCTTAATTATTTTAAAAGTGCTTTTGTAGCGAGCAGCGAAGTAGTTAGAATTTCGCAATTAAATAAGAGTGTCGTAATATATGAATTTCGCATTAATTTATAATTCAATCTTCGCGCTTTCACGAATATCAGAGGAGCGGAAATTTCTCCTCGTTTCGCCGCGGCTCGCTTTAGCCGTATTAATTGCGACGAGACAAATTTTTCAACGAGCAGAAAACCGCCCGTGTATTAATTACTATGATCCCGGAGTAATAAGACGCGTCTAGGAGAGCCGCGGAAAGAAAACTTGGCGAGGCGAATAAATTATGAGTTATTATCTCGCGATCGATCACTTGTATACCTTGAAACAGTTGGCCGCGCAAGTTTCACCCGCTGTTGTTGGCCTCATAAGCGAGGCGCGCATTAATTATAATTCAATCGAAGATGCATTACGACGGGACGACGACAACGACGACGAACTTCGACCATTAGCCGTACGGGACTCGCGGGGAACGAGAGGGACGAGGGCAAATCGTGGCGCGGCATTCAAAGGAGACAGGAAGAAAGGACCGACGTCGGTCCCCTGAAATGCATTATGCATTCGGCTAGTTCCTCGCTTCAACTAAGGAAGGTTGAAGGCTTAATTAGAAGGCAGACTAGAGGAAAGCAATTAAACTCACTGCGCCCGAGGGGGGGGCGGCCAGGAAAAACAGATCGCGATATAAACGTCGACGTCGTTGTTTGACTGGCGTTCGCTTGTCCGTTTGACGATCCCTCGCATCCTCTTGCCTCTAAAACGGTAATTATACGCGGAAAAACGGCGAATCCGCTCGGTTTTGCACGGTTCCTGTCGCGCGGATCTCAATTTTAGATCGTTCCTAGTCTCGTCTCCGTTTGAAAGTCAGCAGGCTCAAAATTTCATACAGCTGTCTCACCCGTTTAAAGCAAATCGAGCCGGATTGATATTTAATCCGGAATCTTCCCGTGATATACGTCTGTAGATTAATAATTACTTTCCGCGAAGCATCGCGCAGTCCGCTCGGATCGGTCAATAATATAACACTTGGATATGCCTCGCACGAAGTACGCTTGTACCGTATGTATTTTTAGTAGATCGCCATGCATGATCCATTACAGTAATATCGGCACTCCGTATAAATATCCATACAAATTTGGTTTGGCTAGTCACGTTTCGCGGGTATTTATGCAATATCCAATATTCCAGCCGCGAAATCCACTCGATGCTCGCCATCGATATCACATGAATATTCGCCGCTCGCTTAAAACCTTCAATAAAGTGTCTTATAAAAATGATCAAAAAACCATGAACCGAAATATGCGTCAAAAACAATTCGACATTCGGCACGCCGCCGGATCCGGTTTTCCACGGGGAAATTCACGTCGGCGCACGTGTAGTTAATGGGGCAATAATGGTCCTGAGAATGCAAAGAGAACGAGAGGGAAATGATCGGCAAACGTGGCAAATTAAATTTACCCGTCTCGCGTTCGAGGGAACAATGAAAAAAAACAACCCTCCCCCCCCTTGGAAAAGTCAGGCAATTAGCTTAGTATTTAACTTGGCCTTTTATTGGCTTCACGCAAACTCGCCGTTGATTCGACGAAACAAATCCCATTTCTCTCGGCCTTTGAAGGAAGGAACTCCCCGCCGTTCCGTCCGAACAATCATTTTGATTTCTGAAAACGGGACCGAGCGAAACTTCCCCGCGGAATATCCCGTCCACCCCCGGCACCCGCTGTCGCGCCCGCGAGGACACTGTCATTCACCTGATGCGCCCTGTTCCCGGCGCCGCGACGGATTCCCGCTCGTACGCGAGTCGCGGCGCGTCGGCGAAAATTTCCCGGCGGAAATTCCGTGCCGCACGTTCGTCAATCCCGCGCGGAGGTCGACTAGCTCTCCCGCGTGTCCGCGGGAACGACGTCGAGGGCGACGGAGGACGCCCGCGTCGACGCCCCCTCGGATTATCGGCGTCGACACAAACCAGACGCGGCCCCCGTGTTCCCGGCGGCCTGACAGCGGATATTAACCCGCTGCGCGTTCCGTCGCCGGTGTCGGCCCGGAGCTCGTGATTGACGAGCCCGAGAGTCGCGAGCAGCGGGGGACGAGGACGTGCACCGGCGGATTTGCACTCGCGGCGCGGACACGCCGCCGCGCGATAAGCGGGACGCTCGTGTCCCGATAAGAACCCACGCCCCGATCGTTTCATCAGACAGTGTCCCCTTTATTTGTGGAACCCTTCAAGCCCGGACTCGCGTCAAGCACTTGGCGCGTACTCAAGAAATCAACGACGCCACGTGACTGGCATCGCGCGACCCTCGATTATTTATATCGTTTGAGAGAGAGAAAGAGATTTTATCGACGGCTACTTGAGGAGAGCAAGGTGAAGGTGAGATTTCACGAGAGAAACTTTGCGTTTCGTTAATTTCAGCGCATCCCGCGCACGCTGGACGAGCGAAGAAAGCGAATTATCTCCCGCGGTAATTGATTAATACGATCTTAATTGCGCGTGAATAACGCGAGCGAGAAACTCCTCCTTCTCTCCGCGTGCAACGAATTAAAATCCAAAACCCCTCCGCGGGCCAGGTACACGACGCCGGATTAGCCGCGATGAAATATTCGTGTATCGGCAACCGACCCCGCATCCGGCCGCCGCTAATAGCCACGGATTATGTCGTAGCTAAGTCCCTAATTAATTTCTACACACCAATTTTCCGATCTGTGCCGCCGCGCCGTGATTTATCACCGCGCCGCGTATCGTGGCTCGCGCTAAATCACCCGCGCCGGGCGCGAAGATGCTTTAATCGCGGAATCTTTTAACGCGGCGATGAATAATGGCGCGCGAAAAACCCACTCGCGGCGGCTCAGCACTCGCACGATTCTCGCGGCGCGCTCGCGTGTCGGAGATCGTTAGCGATCGTTTCGCGAGAGCGAAAACGCGCCCGGTGAGGGTAGCTCGGAGTTAAAAAAAAAAGTACAGGCCGCGTGCCCGCGGATATAATTTCAATGAAACGCACATTTTCCGGCCACCCCCGAGTTCTTTGACGCCCGCCTCTCGATACCGCCGCCCCCCGGTGACCTTCGATCGATGAGCTTTGCACGAAGCTATCCGAATTCAAAATAGCCCGCACTGGCCGGCGCGCGTCTCAAGTTTCTCCCCGAACATCCCGTCCGTCTCACACTTGCCCCCGCGCGATAGTGGAGTTGAAACTCTGCATAAAATTTGTATCAAATAAATATGCAGGGGACGGGACGAAGGCCCCACTGAAAAATTCACCTCTCATAAGCTCGTCTGCACCCGCTCCTCCCCCTATGGCGTTTCCGATTTCGCGTTTTAGAGAGGGTCGCGTTTAATTTACATAAAAAAAGATCGATCGTTCCCGATGCCGGGTCAAGCCGATCCTATCGATGTCACCTGCAAGTCGCCCGATAATAACCCCTCACAATAGTGACCCGCACTCGGCTTGCGATCGATCGCGCTACCGCTTTTAGCCGACGTAAATTCACTGTGCTCCACAAAGAGAGAATAGTCCGTCCCTTCGGCTAAAAAAAATTTTCTTCGACGTAAAACGAACTATTGAGCGAATACGAAAAAAATGAATCGACGAGAGAGAGAGAGAGGATGAAAAGCGGACCGGAAATACGGCCGGTCGGGGACGGCGAGGGGGCGCGAAATTATTTCGATATTGCGGCGAGCACGTGTTTACCGATAAAACTGCGCTATCCGGGGGAAAAAATTGCGGCTATCTCCTTAGCGTAATTCACGAAGTTTCGGAGTTTAAGGGCGCAGTCAAAGTACGAGCGTGTTTTTCGATGAAAAACGTGGCGAACTTCGGTCAGTTATGCGAATATCCAGATATCCTGGCGCGTTTTCCTTGCGACTGCACTTTCTACGTTCGTCTCGTTCCTTTTTCCCCCCCGCCATTCTCTCAGTGCGTACTGCTTTCATTCTAAATACAGGAAGTGTGGAAAAGTACGACTCGAGTATCGGGAGCAGGGAAGGGAAAATAAGAGAAATGGAGAAAACGCGATATTTTGCTTTATAGCTAAAAGCTTTCGGTGCGCGCTTTATTCACCGATGACGTATGCTTAAAAATGGAACGTCGTTATCGGTGAAGAGGCTAAATCGCGATGTAAAGTTACACATATATTTAACGACGACGTGGCTGATCTCGATCGGTCTCCAGTGACAACCGTCTCGGAAAATTTAATTAACATCTTCGGGTATCTTAATCATTAAAGGTGTTTAAGGTGGATAATCAAATTTCCGCGCGTCTCCGTGGACAGTTGGGCGCGAATTTTTAGAAATTTCTCAAAGCAACGTCGTTACAATGACTTGCAATCGGAGAACCAATATTTTGACTGTTCAATAAAGGATAATCGAATTGGCCTGAGACTCGTTATTAATATTACGCCTCGGGGGCCCCGAGACGTTTCCGCCGTTCTCCACGTCCGTTTAACGTATTCAATTTCACTTGTCGCGACACCCGTCCCTCTTTCTCCCACGAGAGATTGTCAAAGGAGATCGCGAGCTCGGGCCTCCGCGCACTTTGCTCGCACGCCGCCCACCACTCACCGCGCGTATTTCCTCCCGTATTTTCCCCTGGACTCGTTTTACTCGATTGATTTTCCGGCGAGCTTTCCCCGCGCCGTGTCACCGACGACCGTCCGGTTTCGCTCTTGTCGCGGCGTCGCGTCGCGCCGCGCCGCGACGCCCGTTACCGTCGCGCGCACCTCCTCTTGCCCGCGAGCGAAACGGTACTCGCGAACGGCGGCGGCTTCCCGTCGGGAAGGAAGTGAAAGAAACGGTCGACGGCCAGCAGCCGCGCGTGGTGCCTCGTGGCCGATGGCGCCGGACCTGGTCGGTTCACTGAGCGACGTGGACCGACCGATGCCTAGGACAATATTAGAATCGGGATCTCGGCGCGGTCTGGCGCTCCTCTGCGTCGCACTCGCACCGTCCCTCTCCCTCCTTCTCTCTCGCACCTCTCGTCTTGGATCTCGGTCCATCCCACGCTCCTCCGACTACTCCCCTCCCCCCCCCCCCCCGTGTCGAGTGCCCGACTCGACGTAATCCCGCGTCATCACGCACGCACGTTACACATGCGCGCGCCCGACACGCATCCCCGTAAAGTAATTCAAATTGCGTTACCGCCGGACCCGATGTTATAACACCATGAAATTATTATTGCCACGAAATCGGGACGAAATTGCGATATCAATGTGGAAAATTGCTAGACGACGCGCGGCTGGCAAACTCTTCTTCCTCCTCCTCGGACACCCGTTCCCTGCCCTCCCCTGCACCCCGGACACCCATTATCCGGTCAAGGTGTATAAATAACGTAAAGAATGATTTGACGCCAGTAGACACGGTTGACCAACTGCGATATCTTCGCCGAGAGGAGAAACCCGAGTCCCTGAACTTATCTGAAAAATTTGAATGCGAGACCGACGTTTCCCCCCCCCAGAGCGTGTCGTTGACGTTTCAATCGTCGACTTCGGAGCTGCCTTTCTACGCGCACTGGACGCGATTACATGACAATGGGGCGTCTTATTTTTTTTCCCCTCGCGCTACGCATAATGCGACCGCGGTCCCTTACACGAGGCCTTCTTACGTTTCCGTTACACGTCGCACGTGCGTGTGGAAGGCGAGTGCGGTGCGGGCTCGCGTTCCACTTCGCGTACACGCGCGTGATACTTCGCGTTAGTTATCGTTCGGTTGTATGCGTATCATACGATCGCGTATCGCGCGTGCATTCGATATCGTGGAACGCGGCCGCGATCGGGAGATCGTTATGCAGGTAGCACAATTCGCTCCTAATCGCAAGACAAACGCCTGCAATTCCACGCGAGAGGCTCCGTCCCCCGCGTAAAGGTAAGATTCCATGGGCAGCAGCACTTTGGTAATTTACCAGCATCGACTTGGTTATTTGACACAAGCGCTGCCTATTAGCGAATTCGATTGTTTGCACAAATGCGCACTGAATGACTTTTTTATAGTAAGTGTTCTTGCATCTTCGTCTTAAATACACGTTCGAAGAGTATTTAGCCGAAAAATGATCCGTATAGATGCCGCACGGATCATTTTGCTGGTTAAAAAATATTTCAAGAGATATTTAAGACGATCGTTAAATATAAGAATGGACTGTAGGCGAGTCTTAGCGTGCGCTCAGTGCGCACTAGTGCAAGCAACCGAATTCGCAATATGATATATGCTGCTTTGCTGTTCGACTGGATGAACTTCGAGCAGCAAGAACTTGCGCCGGAAGTGCGTCACCTATGTTAGTAAATCACTTATAACTTGCTAAGATGCGCCGCTGCTGCTGCTGTTCACTGCCCATGAAAACTTGCCTTAACGCCGCGATAGACCCACAGGCTTCTATGCTGAAAAGTGAGGCAAGAGTTCCGCCATG
Organism: Vollenhovia emeryi; assembly: GCF_000949405.1. Classification (NCBI taxonomy): domain Eukaryota; kingdom Metazoa; phylum Arthropoda; class Insecta; order Hymenoptera; family Formicidae; genus Vollenhovia; species Vollenhovia emeryi. The sequence goes on from NW_011967186.1 coordinate 951,011, forward strand.
TCTTGTTAAGTAAATAAGGTAGTACGTGTGCATCGGGTCTGTCAGCAGTCTAGTAGTATATGGAAGTCTGTAGATAGACCGCGCCGTGAACGCGTCGGTTCGACGATATCAGGTGCACGCGGGACAAAGCCTTGTGTCCACGATGCTAGGGACTTGGTCCAAGTTCCAGTTCCATAAAATGTGTAGTCAATCAAAGCTTGCAGCTCTTATGGCGTAGCTGCAAGTCGCCTGGCTACACATTTCTCGAAACCAGAACTTGGACCAAAATCTAGCAACGTGGACACAGGCCTCAAGAACTGTGTCCAAATTCTAGTTCCGAGAAACGTACAGCCAGTCAGCCTGCAGTTATTCCGTGAACGCTGCAGGTCGATTGGGTACACATTTCTCGGGACTAGGACTTGGACGCAGTTCTTGAATCGTGGACACAGGCCTTAAGAGACGATCCCACTTGACGCTATTCGGCACATATGGGCGCGCCGCGACGTGCGACAGGGGCGATTCTTTATGCGCCTTGGGTCAATGTTAATGGCCGCGGCTAGTTGGCCTTAGCCTCTTGGATCCCGGCGGGAAGAATAACGAGCGCTCGCGCGGATGCCAGGCGGATCTTTAAACCGTCATCGGAATCTTGCCGACGGCTTTATTTCCCCCGTGACATTTACATCGAGAAGCGAAGGATGCGCGCGTGTAGTATCCTCGTCTTACGAACGAGCATTATTAGGCGGAATTAAGATTGGAATCTCCAAGGACGATACTCGTTGCATTAAATCACGATTTCTTCCGGTAATGCGGATACTTTTCTGCAATTCTACAAATACGCGGCGCACACCGTCCGTCGAACGGTTGAGTCTTACGGATAAAATGTTGTGTACAGGAAAACGAAATAAAGATGCGCGATTTATTCGAGCGCGAGTCGAATAGAATTGGGCGAGATGAGATTCAACCTTGAGAAAAATATCCTGGCCTATCTAATAATTTGGTTACACATTAACGGATATATTCGACTGAATTGTATATTCGATGAAACATATAATCGGTTTGGCGATTAAATTTTATCGGTAGCCGCGATTTCGTTACACTGATCGTGAGAAAAATTCCCATCGGATAAACCATTTAAATGGCGCTTCCGATTAAATTATAGATATATATCCAATGAAATGCGGTTATCGATGAAATTTGATTGATGAAAAATCGATCATACTTTTCGGATATATCCGTTTGTTTTATGTAACTGGATTATCCGAATATATTTAATTGGATATTTTTCTCAACGTAAGTACGTTTCATCGAATACAACCATAAATCAATCGGAAAACTCAATCGGAAAAACCGATGGTTAATTTTCCATCGGAAACGCTACGTAATCGATTTGTCCAATGTAAACTTTTCTCAGTGAATCCAACAATAGTATTGTTAATTAAACACATTTCCGCGATTTGGTTCAATTCAATTCGATCCGACGTAAAAATCCTCGAATCGTCACTAAGACGAAGCCCGAGAGGATTTGGTCCGTAACAACCGCGCGTGCTTTCGGATATTATCGGGCACTCCACATTGCAAATCTGGAATTAATTAGCCACAATCGCCGCTCTTGTTACGGCATTAATCGTAAACCGAGAGGCGTTGGTTACCACCCGAGCTTCTTGCGTGCCGCCCGTGCCTTGTACTCGCGTCTGTAAAGGGACCTACTTGAGTCATCTGCGACGTCAGCCACAGTATACCGAATGTTTGCAAAAAGAAGTCAGGCTGTGGCACAGTCCTGGTTGCTACGATCAATGCAGATGTGCGGTCTGCGGACGTGCGGAGTGTACGAGAGACCCATCGACATTGTCACTCGAGGCGACGCGATCCGATCGTGAAACTTGTCCGCGGAACGAATATGCGACGACGAGCAAATCGCGCGGTCTTTACGCTTCTGAAATCCCCCCCTCTGGATAAAAGAACGCTGCCCCTCGGCGGGCCCCGCAATTTGAGAACCTCTGGCGTAGCGGATAAGAGCTCGGACTCCAACCTGGGTGGTCAGAGTTCAAATACCGCCCGTCATCTCCCGAGTTTTCTGATACACACGCCATAGTTCCACGGTGATTCAAAACTCGCTTTACCCCGCGGCTTCCCGGGCTTGTCGATAAACATCGATGTATCGTAACGTTTCCGAAGCTGTCGAAACTTCGTGCATTAAAAGCTGCGCGAAGTCGTCGTCGTCGTCGAAGGAGGACGAGACGTTCCGTAACGCGCGGTGAGAATCGCCCCCGTCATCTTACTCCGTCTTATCGTTACCCGGTGACCGAATCCCTTTCTCCCAAGATTGTCAAGACCCCCGTGAAGAAAGAAAGGGAAAAAAAAATCGGCAGCCCCGGCGCGCGGCGGTGTCTTTTTTCCGCGCGAACCGCACCGCGTTACACTTGGACGTAACTCGCGCTTCTAATGGACGTCTGCGTGCATTACGTAACGCAATTAGAGGCTCGGCGTGGCGGCGGCGCGGGAGGTCCGAACAAGACCGCAATCAGGAGGTACGTGACTTTCACCGACGTCGTTTCGTTGCCGCCGACACGCGAAAACGCGCGGCGGCGGCGGCGCGGCGGGCCCGCAGACACGACCCGCGCGCTCGCCTCATCTTCTCGCGGGGTATATTATCTCCAAGGGGGAGGGATTGCAAGGGCCCCGGGGATAATGGTGGTCGTTGGTGCGCGGGTAAAGATCAATTCGTCCGGGGTAATACCGGGCGGACACGCGACGCGGAGGAAACCGGCGCGGCGCTGCGCCGCCAGCCGCTGCACCGAATATCGACGTTATCGAGCGACGAACTGGGCTTAAGAGGCGACTTTCATGACGGCGAGCTATTTATAAAGGCACGCCGCCGCGAGAGCGCGTTTTTATTAACAATATGACACTGTCCAGTGGGTTCAGTGCACCGCCCAGGCGAAGCCCTTCTCCGCCGCTCGATCAGTTCGATTGCGTCTGGACGGAGAGCCCGGCGGTCTCCGTGAAAGGCGCCGCTATTTTGTATCTCGTTTCATTTATTCTCACTTTCTTATCTCTCTCTGTCCGCGCGCGAGCCGTTACGCGCGGGCCGAGCCGCGGTGACGCTGGGCGCTGCCAAGGGCCAAAGTACTCGAGAGTGCAACGAGCGAATGAAGCTTTTACGGATGGCCTTGCCTCGAAGAATGCGGCCTCGATCAATATTTTTTTCCCCCCCGAGGTGTGCGCGCGTGTGTGTGTGTGTGCACGGAGAGCAAACGTTGTGCGCGCAAATATTTGCGGAGCTGTATACCTTCGCGATACCCGCTATTCCGGAGAGCGGAGAACGCGCGCGCGCGCCGCCGCCGCCGATTCCATCCGGCCGGATCCGCGCGGGCCCCGACTCGCATCCGGCGCGGGTCGCGCCGGATATTTTTGCGTTCTCCAGTCGCTCGCGCGCGCTGCCCCCTGAGAGTGCCGGGGGGGGAGGTCGAAGGGCGCTTCCGTTACGCGCCTCGCTAATCCCGGGACGTCGTCCTCTGCCTATTAATCGCCGACGCTCGGATCGTACACCTTTTTTGCATACGCTGCAAGCGATTATATCCTGCGTGTTCGCCCGATAAATACCCAGGCGTCTGCCTGCCGAGCAGCGCCGCGGGCCCCACGGGCCCCTTGAGAGAGAAGCAGAGGGGGAGGAAGGGCCTCGCTCGGCAATTAAAGCCCCGGGCGCTCACTTGAGTTACGATTGTTACGGAATTGGAGGCACCTTTCGCGAGGGAGAGCGTAATCCCCGGCCGTGCGGCCGGGCGGGAATCCCGCGCGCCGCGGAGAACTATATTCGCGATATTCGTCATAAACGAGAGGTCCCGCGAGATACGGAGGGGAAGAAAAAAAGAGAGAGAGAGAGAGAGAAAGAGAGCGAGAACTGGGTCAGACACTCGCGGGAGATAAACGGTCGGCTTTTACGTGGAATTATTCTCGGAGGTCCCCTTTCAGAGATTCACTCAACGCCGAAATCCGTTTTTAATTCCGGGATTATTCTTATCTCGCCAACGACGAGCGCTTTATTTATGTCCCTTCGTACTTTTCTGGCACGCGAGCGCGCAACCCGAATACGTCTTGGAGACAAGCGTGTACGTTACCTTCTTCCGGTACGTGCTCGGCAAACAGGCCCACTGCGCGTAGCTCGTGTGAACCATCGTGGGCGATTTTTCGCGAGTCACGCCGCTCCTCCGTGCGATCGTATCTCCGCCGCGATGCAACCTCGAGCGGGCGTCGCGTCGCCGCGCGCGCCTTCCTAGATCATCGTCGTCGCGCGCGCGATCGCAGCCGCCTCCCGCCCGCGTTTGAGACAGTTTCACACTCGAGTCGTCTCGGGGTCTCGATCGCACGTTTTCTCTGTTATTCAATGTCACGTCGCGAGAGATTCATCCGTCCGCGGCGGGACGCGCACTTGGAATACTCCGCGGCCACTCGCGCGAGCGCGGCTTCCGCGTTTCTCGGCCGCGTTTTCCGGCGACGCGCAGCGTATCGCGGTACCCTCGCGTGTGTAGCGCGCGCACAGAGCCTTCCTTGTTTCCGAGCGGACGAAGAAAAACCCGCTATCGGGTCTCGCACCATCGATAATGACTCGGGCGTCCGTTTCTGCCTGCGAAGTCGTGTCGAGCGCGTTCGTCGATCCCCCTTTTTATCGGCAACACTCTCACGGTCTCCCGCGGCACCGACGCGGCGAAGCAACGACGCAAAATTCGATAAGGCGTCGGTCTGCCCCTGGCTTTCCGCTCCGCGCACCGTCCGCGATAGCGCGGAATTAAAGGTCCATTAACGACGGCCGCGAGATACGAATCGCGAGTACGCCCTGATAACGGAGCGCGCGATTCGCCCGAAATCGGCGATTACGCGAGCCGAGGTAACACGTGCGCCACGGACGAGCGCGGCGTAGTCGGAGCGGCACGTCTCTCGGTCGCACGCGGACGAGGAATCGCTCTGCCACTGGCCCAAGAAACGACCGCGCGGCTGCCTCGACGCGGCGAAGGCATATGGGACCCCTCAGGCCCGTAGTAGCGAGGCTCTCCGTCGTGACTCCGAATGAGGAACGGAGCGCGCGGACGCTCCGAGAAACGCAGCGCGTTGACTCTCGGAGCACGGGATTTTACAACGAAACAATACTGCGCGTCTTATTTTTTTTTATACAACTTGACGGAGTAACTTCATTTCGATTATTTGGAATGTACAATCACGCGAGTTCAACAACGGTACGAACGAACGTCTCACCCTGCGCGCTCGAGCGCTAACAAAAAAGTGTTAAAACGGCCAAATTTCACGGTAGGAAATTTCGACCGGGCCGGTTCTTCGCAAAATTCCCACCGTAAATCTGTCGCGGCTTCGAGGCGTCTGTTATCGACACTCGATATCAGCAAACCCGAAGATTCTGTGATTAACAATAAGAAATAACGGCCCAGTTTGCAGCGTATGAAATAGTAACAAATAGTAAATAACTAGTAAACCGGTCTGGCCATTGGCCGATCAGCTGAAACACGCTATCCGATACGCGTATCGGGTGCGCGACGCGAACTGGGCCATTGGCAGAAAAGCGAGACGAAATCCTCGGGAGGAAAGGACGCGGAAGGGAGGAGGGGAGCCGCGGTTCCCCCGGGGTCTCCGGGTGAAAAATTCTTCGGGGGTTCCCCCGCCGCTCACGGCCCTGGCCGCTAACTCGTTCTACGACGATAAGTATCGGGAGTAGACGACAGGGCTGCGGCGGAGAGGCGTAGCCCGCGTTATGCGGGCGTAAGTGAGCGCTAGTTCGAAACGGGGCGAAGCGCACACTCTCTCGCCGGCGAGGGCAACGTCGACGAAGGGAGAATGCAGGCCCCGAGAGAGTGAGTCACTGACTCTCCCGCCCGGAATGACCAATCAACTAAAGAGCGAGGCGCAGGGGCCCCTCCCGCGCCCGCGGAGAACGCACCGCGCCGGCCTGACCGTCGTCGTGCAACACCTAACCGGGGTCGTATGTTGCACGAGTGGCTCGTCAAAATACTATTAGCGGCCGTTTGCCCCAAGCCCATTCAGAGGCTCTTCGCCTTCGCCGCGTGTAAACGCGCGCGCCCTCGAGACGAGGTGGCTGACCGTCCCCCCCCCCCCTCCCGCGTGTCGCCGTCGATCCTTGGCGACTGTGCCCGCGAAAAGGGTCCTCGCCCTTTAAACCAGTGGCCCAGATACACCCCGCTGACGTAACGAACGGATCACTGGATCGCGAACGCGGCGTGTTTCCGCCACCGCGTCTCCCGAAGGCCCTCGCGACGTCTCCGGGAGCGGAATTTCTCCTTGGAAGAGGAATCTCTCTCGGCCGAACGCACGCGCGGCCGTTGCGAAAGCGCGGACGTGCAATCAAGGCGCAGTAAACCTTGGCGAGATTCCTGACGTAATGTATGCACGGTGGAGCAGCTTCTTTTCGCCGGGATAAGCGGCTGCGGGATCGTAAACGCCGGGGGTATCGTGATTGCCGTCGCGGCGGTATATCCCCTGACCTTGTCGTTATCGCGCTCGCAGCGATAAGGAACAAAGGTGTTATCAGGTGTTTGGAATTGCGTCCTCCATTATTCATTAGAGGCGAGCCCGGGCGGCGGCACCTCTCGCATTTATTTGCGCGCGCGCGCGGCGAAGATCGTCGGGCGAATTTATGGCCGGGCGTCAGACTTACGCGCTCGCGATCGAACGCGTGCAATTATTAAACGCGCCCTCGGCGAGCGACGTCCCCGAAGACGCGTCAATTTCCGCGACATCTTCGTTCTGTCATTAAATTTATCGTTGTTAAAGAACCTGGGCTCTTATCGCGTGTCTCTGGGGAAAAGTCTCTGATAATATCTAATCCATACGATTCGAGCCTACTGAGAGCATAGCAACCGTGAAATATCGATGTTTTTCACTCCGAAAGATTGCCAACGATATTTGCGCCCATTTCTACCAATGCAGATTAGCTTCGATCTCGGCTTACTTTTTCTAGTTTCGGGAATCGGGAAGAGATAAAAACAGGTTAAACAGGGATTAAAATTAATCTGCGTTGGTAGCAATGGGCATTAGTCAGATAAATGTCCCAATGATTGAATTAATAAAAAGGCACTATCAGTTTAGCGTCTCTCTTCGTACATAATTAATGCAATTGCTTTGGAAAATAGCGTTTATATCGAAACTCTTGCTCGTCGGCGGTCGAAAAATAAGAGGAAATAAAATAATCAATTAATATCAATTATAATTTTAATGAAATGTTAAATAATACCGCTTGTGTCAGTGAACTGAAAAGCGAATCATACCAATTACCGAATAATACAGACTCAATAATTGTATGTTCATTAAACAATATTTTCAATTGGAAAAACTTTCGGCAAAAGAAATTTTCAAGAGCTTCCTTAGAAACTGACTCTCTTGAAGTCAGTCAATGACTATTCATTGCTTTTCAGCGATGATCCACTGATTGACTCAAAAAGAGTGGAAGTATCAAGTATATAAGTATATTATTAATGTTCCTCAATCACTACACTGACAAAAATTTTTTTTAACCAATAGATTAACTTAAAATTATTGTTTTTTACTAAAGTGAATATTTATTCTATTTAAATAAAAATATCAAGTTTCAAGTAAATCTATGTATTATATTAAGTAAGTTAATTTAAATTATTGCATTTTCTACATTCGAATAAAGATTTCGTGAGACATAGAATATCTTAGTAGACATTTTAAAGAATTAAAATAAAATTTTTTAAACTTAAAATTATCTGCGCTTTGATATTTAATAAATACTGAAATTAAAGAACTGCATTGCTTGGTTTGTTTATTATTTTTTAAATTTAAGTTAATAAGCTATTAGGAGCCACCTAATGAATAATTTTCTTGGGTCAAGATTTTTCTTATCAGCCTAGGACACGTTCCTTTACCTAATCGAGGGAAAAGATGTCGATGCTGGGACGGGGTATCCCTAGGGTCAATGCCGCAAAATTTCAAGAGCTTTCTTAGAAACTCACTCTCTTGAAGCCACTGAAGCCAGCCAGTGACTATTCATCGACTTTTCAGCGATGATCCACTGACTGACTCAAAGGGAATGGAAGTATCAAGTGTAAATATATTATTAATGTTTCTCAATCACTAGGGCGCGTTCCTTTACTTAATCGAGGGAAAAGACGTCGATGCTGGGACGGGGTGTCCCTAAGGCCAATGCCGCAACCAGTGGCGTAGCGATGACGCGGGGCGCCGACGCCTACTCTTATGCAGCCCGGCGTGCAGAGCTGCAAGCGTGCTGCGCGAGTCTGCAGGCGGCAGCGATCGATTACTTTTACCGGTAGAAAGGAGCAAAGCGCGCGGCGGCGGCGTCGGCGTCGGCGGCGTCGGCGGCGACTCCACCTCGTGTTCTCCAAGATTTCTCTCTTCCACCCCCGAGACCGTAGGCATATTAATGACAATAGTCGTTGTCGCGGGCGCAAAATACTCGGCGTTACAAGTTTCTATTAGCGTCGCATCTCGCGTTTCGAGATGCGCTACTCTCGTCGCCGCTGACGTATTGTCGGCGAGGCGGTTTCCGCGCTCGCGGCTTTCAACAACGAATCGAGTTTCGGCGACTGCCTCTTGCCGTCTCCCCCGTCGCCTTAACCGCGGAAGCGCTCATACAAATAACGTAATTTGGAACCATCCGGCGCAGAGTTAAATGCGCCGCCGCAATTTTAATCGCCGCGAATTCAAGCGCGATAATTCACCGCGCAGAAGATGCCCGCGCGCGGCTCGCTCACCCGCGGAATGCACGCGAGCATAATTTACGTCGAATTAACGCACAAATATATATATATGCAGCATATGAATTTGTTTCGCCGCGCGCGTTTCGGCGTGCTCCGAGCTGGCGTCGCCGCTCGATTTCGATTATCGCCGATTATTATTCAGCCGCGAAAACCGGCTCGCGCGGAGGCACGCGGCCGCATAATTCGGCCCGACGTCAAAATGATTTTCGGCCGAATCAGAATGTCGGCCGGGGCGCTCAAACGCGATCGACGGGCGAGCGGCGCGTTTGAAATTCCTCCAAGAAGCGAGCCACCGCTGGTACACAATCGAATCCATTCAGGCCAAACGTAACGCTTCGCCCGCGGCGAATATATCTATTTTTAACGCAATGTGGCATCCGCGGCTGACTGTAACCACGTCTCCACTCGATCGAGAGTACCAAGAGTCAACGAGGCTCTCGTCGTCCGCTGTGCGACGAGTGCATGTACGCTCGTCGTCAACCGGGCGAGTGCGCGCGGCGGGAGATAGTGCGAATTAATGGCCGTTTTGCCCCCCTCCTCCTCCTCCACCCCTCCGGCCCGCCGGGGTCGAGAGGTCGAGTACACCAAATTGATACCGTACAACAAGGGAGAGCGGACGCAGCTGCCCGGTTTCTAATACCCGCTACGCAACGTGCGATCGTACACGCGCGCCGGAAAAAAAATTGCATTGAGCTGTTTAACCCTTCACCTCCCGCTCACGCGCCGCCTGGCCGCATCGGGCGAGAGGGGAGAGGGGGGGGGGGAGCCGCCGAGCGGTCCGTCGACGGATGCGAAACGGGCTAATGCATCGGCGATAAGCACTTTTAATGCGATAAAACGTCGGCTTGCGCGCCGCACGCCGTATGGGAGCTCGCGGGTCGAATCGATGTTTCCTCGACTTGCGTATACACGGCAGCGAGGGGGGGAATTTCTATGCGGTGCTTGGAGAGAGCGAAAAAGAAACGATAATTAAATAAAGTTAAATCCGAGGGGCCACGTGTGCTCCGCCGCGAGCGCGAGCCGCGCTTATCTAAAATGCGACACGGCCGCGGCGCGGCGCGGCGCCGGGAAGTGCGCGAGGAATAATAAAGGTACGGCATAATTTATTTGCTTTCATAATAGAGTCCGTTACTCGAGCCCCGTGGATGAGCGCGGACGTTTAGTTTGACTTGGGCGTTACGACCGGCGGAACAATGACGTATTGCGGTGGTGCAACGCCGGTGTTGCGCGTCTATTTTCGTTGGATTTAACCACCGTCATCGCCCGACATAGCGGTAAGTTATCCGCCGCTCGCTCACAGACGTCGAAAATGCCGCTGATTATTTATACATTCGACACGCGTAACCGGGAGAGGCGAGTTACGTCGTGAAGAAGCGCCGAGACGTTCTCCGCGAGATTGCCACGTGAGAGAAAATATGCGCATGAATTAAACCGCAGCTCACCGCCGGCGAGTGGCGGAGCGCGACCCGGTGTGTATGTGCGTCAAGTTTCACCTCCGGTGTACCTTTTCGTCAAAATGGAAAACACGGAGCTCGCGGGGAAACGCGAGGATACTTGTAATGCCGCCGATCGGAAGGGGCCAAATCCCGCCCGAAGTTACGCCGCGCAACTTGGGGGTGTAACAACGCGAGACACGGGGATGCCCCGCCGGATCTTCGAGCCCGGCAATGCGCGCGAGTCGCGCGAGCTAAAGCCGGGAACACGCGGAAGAACTCGTAGCGAATTCGATTGCACCAGTGCGCACTGAGTGCACACCGTAGACATAATATATCTACACTGACAAGAAGAATATCTGAACCCTCAAAATTATTACTTTACGCAAAAAAATTATTCATCAGGTGGCTCCAGCTTATTGACTTAAATTTAAAAAATAGTAAACAAATTAAACCGCGCAGTTCTTTAATTTAAGTATTTATTAAATGTCAAAGCGTAGATAATTTTTAAGAGGATGCTGGAGTGATTCTGCACCTTTTGCACTTTTTGCATCTAGAATTAGGCTATCTGGGTGCGAACTCTCTTAGAAATTCCAGTCTCGATCAAATAAAATTTTCGTTGAGTTAAAGACAGCGTATGTTCTTTGGAATCAAATAAAGCGCGAGGTAAAAATTCAAACAGATTTGTTTGATTTCAAGGAAACTGTGTTCTACGTGTAAGTCTTGAGCTTGAGTTTTTCCTTCCCTTGTTTTTAGGCTAATTCGTGAAACGTCGAATTCTGACGGCGCGGCGGAATTCCGTGCCTCCAGGTCGGTCTCGGTCTCGGAAAGGAAAGGAGTCTAACCCTTTATATCCTCCGCGTGCATTAAAACAAAGTATCGCGAGACTCGGCGCGCGGCGCGGCCCGAGATCGCGAGGGTAGGACTCTGGAACAGGGCCAGGACGGCCGCTAGGACCCGGGATCGGCCCTAAAGTGGAATTTCAGTCCTCGTGAAATGTGTCGCTCCCGGCCGAACGGCCTTATTAACATTTATAGCGCAGATTTAACGGCGCGCCCGCCGTAAATTTCGCAACTCCGTGAGGAGGCACGAAGGCCGAAAACGGCTGTTTCCCTTTAATCCTCGACGACGCGACATTTGTCCACGTTTGCCGCTTGTATATATTTTACTAGGCCGGGTTGTACGGAGAGTGGAGCACTCGCAAACTCCTTCGTGCAATTTCAAAACGTTAATAATCTCAGATAATACACGGCGAATGTGTGCGCGCGCGCGCGGTAAACGCCGTTTAAAAAGTTGGTCGCCCAAGTTTTTCGTGCGTACACACTCGATACTGAGTTAGCGAGTTGAAATAATTTTTTTCATTTTTACCTTCCCCAGACCGTATCGCGACAAAGTTCGGAGGGTCTAAACTTTTAAACGCGGTTTGCGCGGCCCTCGTCGCGATCCAGAGTTCACAACCGCGCAGGGATTTTCTAAATATCTCGAAAATATTCCGCGCGTCTATAATTGACGAGCACGCGCGAAGCAGCGAGAGGCTGCGTAAAAATTGCGCCGACGTGATCCTCTCGAGGGATAATTAGGTACAATTGTTAGCGCTTGATTCGCGGTAACGGGGTAACAGGGTCACCGTGTTAATCAAGACCACCGCGGGGCAGGAAGAATAGCGGGACGCGGCCTTTAATCCATTTGCGCTCACGGCACGAGCATAAACCGCCCATTATCTAACGCCGGTCATCCCGACGCGGAGGAGGCGCAGCCTTCGAGGGAAGGAAGAGAAAAATGGCACACGCTGGCAAAGGGCGTCAGAAGCTGCCGAGTTCCTCCGGCGCCGCGGTTTCGCCTCGTTATTAAAACGATTCTGTCGCCGCACTGAAAGACAAGATCTGATAGATTCAACCAGTCGTCTGTTAGAAAATGGACGAATCAGAATTCCTTCAGGATCCACCACGAAATATATTTCGTAACCAGACGTTTGCTGGACTTCACTGCACGTCTAGCAAATCCTAAAGGAATTCTGATTCGTCCATTTTCTAACAGACGACTGGTTGAATTTATCAGATTTTTTTTTCAGTGCGGGAATAAATCCTGATTAAATTCATTTCGCGCGCCCGCGTCACATCTTCGCCAATTACTCGTGCTCGTATTCTCCCCTCGATTGAGAGAGCGAGTCGCTCGTGTGCGAGGATTAAAGAGACCGCCGACGCGAAGAAACGGATGGGAAAAAAGCGTCGGCGTAATGCGCGCGCGCGAACGAGGCTCTGGACCGACGACTTCCGCGACCTGGCGGAGCAGAGAAAGATAGAAAAGAAACAGGGAAAGAGAGAACGAGAGAGAGAAACGCCCGATCAACTTGGGAACCGGTGCGTCGCGCGTTCGCCTTTCGCGGTGCGCAACGACGCGCGCTAATTGCGGTGCGAGACGCTCCTCATGTTACACAGGTTCACACACGATTGCGTCACGGGTGCGTGCCAGCCTCTGCCTACGTGCGGCCTTGGAACGCGGGTGTCAATGTCGCGCGGTTCTCTTCCGTTTTCGTTTTCCTTCCCTCCCTCCGGTGCCCGCGATCCGCCCCCCCCCCCACCCCCGCCTGTGAAACGTGGCCTGATTAGGCGAGATAACACGGCATAGTTTTTAATAACTGAACAAGGAGTCGTTTCATCCATCGGTCTACTTGTCTTCCTAAAGAGTACACCAGATTTACCGTGTACGTTCAACACACGTTCGCCAAACGTTTATTTAATATGTTTCCTGATGTATAAAACGTATAAGCAAATATTTACTGCGTCATGTTAAAACACAATTAAACAACGAAAGAATGTGAAGCGCCGGCAGTTAATTAACGGTGAAAGGGATTGTTGGACGACATTAGGCCGGCAGATGGTTTACTTGTTTGATTCCGACGTTTCGACCATACGGGTTGTGGTCCTCTCCGAGGAATTTGATAATACACTTGACAATATTTGATTGTAATAATTGTAAAACTGTAAAAATAAAATTTGATAATACTGTGGTCGTTACGCCGGATGGACGTGCCTTCGAGCATAGCTGTCCGAGTGACGGCCAGAGATGGATGTCAAACCTCCGTTTTTAATTTAATATCGATGACGTAATATTTATTATCAAATCCCTTGAAAAGGACCACAACCCGTGTGGTCGAAACGTCGGAACAAATAAAACCATCTGCCAGCCTAATGTCGTCTACCAATTCTTTTACGCAAATGAACGTCCATTAAACTTGGACCTGTTAATTAATATTATAATTTATTTGTTATTTATTACTGGCAAAACTAAGAATCTCGAAATTGTTGTAACTGTGCTGCTCGAATAAATAAAATCCCGAGTTTTTGTCCCGCCCCATCGATATCGGACGCATGTGTCTTGTTCTTATTCCCGCTAATCTTATTATTCCCGGGTTGTTTTCTTCCTTGCCCCCATTCTTTTTCAAACTCGCGCGCCGTGGCTCACAAAAGCGTGGCCGTACGTGATCGCAATGTATCGAGCTCGGGGCGTGCTAAATGACTGCGAATTAGTCACTCCTGCGAGACCTAGATCGGCTCTTCTCAATTCGCCGGCAACGGCGTATATCCCGGCGCGTACGCTCGACGCGATATAAAACATGGTACGAGACGTTAACGCGGAACACGTGCTGCTCACTCGAGAGAGGATAATTTTCTGCACAGACGGCACTGATAAGTGCTTAGGCGGGCCGTGTGTGAAAGAACGCCGTTGTACCTCTTCGTTGAGCAACATTAGCCGATCGGTTAAAGCTCAGCCTTGAATTTAAGCCGCGTACACACCGCGCCGGCGCGCGCAGTAGAGGAGAGTCCCGTACTACGAGATAGGGTCCTAACGTGAGATAGCGAGGTTTCTGCTAAATTAATAGTCGTCGCCTGTTGGTTCCACCGTGAATTTACTGCCCTCGGAGTAAAATCTGTTCAGCGGGAAATTTATTGTCAGATCGTGTCATTGTTGCGCGAAATATTCGTCAAGTTGGACGTTGAAAATCATGTAATAATCAATTTTTCCCTGAACTCGTAAATTTTATATAATCCCTTCGCGTGCTCGTTTATTATGGAACGAATCTAATATTCAACGATCCAGGAACGCGAAGGCGCTTCGACCGAGGGGTATAAACCGCTGAACAAAATCATATACACCAATATACAGCAATGCCCGCGTCGAGAAAAAGTCTCATCGGATAAACCAGTTAAATAGTGTTTCCGCTGGTTAATTTTGCCGATTACGTTTTCCGATTAAATTGTGGATACATCTGATGAAATGCAGTTACCGATGAAATTCGATTGGAAAAACCAATTATACTTGAAAAATAAACCGATTATATTTAATCGGACATTCTTCTCAGTTTAGTAATGCCCGAAATCTGTACACCACAATGCCCCCAGCGGTTTACCCCTCGGCTTCAACAATTGATCCAAACGCGAAATTTAACCAAATGTGTCTCCAGATACTCGCTGTGCATCCCTGAGCAGGCCTTAAGTCCTAATCTACTCTGTGCTCTTTGTGTCTACAAACACTCCACTTTGTAGCCGATAAATACGTTCAAAATATTTGTGCAAGGTGAATAAATTGTACACAACACGATATACATTGTACAATCGTACATTATCGACGAGTCTCTTAAGTGTTTTAACTTGCTTGTATAAAACAGAATGTTTCTAGACGCAAAGAGCACGTTGTAGATTGGGTTTACGACTATCGCTATCGGGGGAAACGGTGAAAAATACCGACGTGACGACAGAATATGTTAACCGAGGCGAAAATACCGCGGACCACTGCGATTTCGGCGCGATCTTTGACCCATGTTGGCTAGGAAGGAATGTACCGAGCTCGTGGCGCGTAGTATCGTTAACGTTGCAAAATGTTATATATTCGCGTCACGCGCACGATACGCAATTCAAACAAAGTTCCATTTCACGGCGCGCGCCGCAATTTGCGCGCTTGTGGCGCTTATGAATCATTTGCCGCGTCACAACATCACCTACGTTACATAATAAAAAGTCGCGTGTCGCGCAGCTATGCGGGCGAGCTGCGCATGTGGGAGGCGTGTCCAGAAACTGACGACGGAAAAAATTTTCTTCTAACGCGACTAGCAACGTGTCGGAATCGAAATTCGATCAGTCAGAGATTGGTCGCGCGATCTTAAAATACAGCGGGTCAGGTCGAAACTTAGTCCCCCCCCAAATAGAGAGACGTAATCGTCAATTCCGTGAACGTCATCTCGAGAGAACGTTCGACATTCGTCGCGCGGTCAATTTTAACCGCGCAAATTCCTTTAAAGCTCAGTTTTTTATTTCCTGGTGAAACATTAGCCAGAGGTTACCTGTGTCTCTTCTTAGATAATATAGAAAAAGATGGAGAGTCGACTGACCTCTGGTTTAACAGTTTCACTGCGGCAATTACAAGTTATAAGAATTTTAATTCGCAACGAAATAAATTGTCCCATAAAACGTATGACCGCCGTGATTCGAATGGAAAAATGAAAAATGCATTTCTCAACTCCAGCTGCACTGAGAAAAATTTTCATCGGATAAACCAATTAAATGGCGTTTCCGACGGTTAATCTTTCCGATTAAATGATGGATACACCCGATGAAATTTGATTGAAAAACCAATCATATTTTTCATCGGATACACAATTTAATTGGATATATCTGTTTGTTATTATGTAATTGGATTTTCCGATTATACTTAATCGGACATTTTTCTCAGCGTAGTAGGAGTCTACGCGATCTTTATTGCCCAAACCACATGAGAAGAGCATACATTGGTCAAAATCGAGTTTCAGCTACTTCGTGCTACGATTGCACGTACGAAACATCTTTAAATGAAACCCGAGGCACGGTTCCGCGTGCCGGAATCGTGGGATCGCCCGTCCCCGCGCGGCTGCTCCGATTCGCGTTATCTTCGTAATCAGGGCGGACACGTGGTTCGCGGCCGACGATGAAAAATCGCGCGCTCGAGAGAAGCGAGACTCGCATTACGGAGGCATGGCACACGTGCCACGACGGCAGGTGGCACGGGGCAGGAGAGTCACGTCAAGGCTGTCGTTGCCGACCTTCGCCGTGGCTCGATCAAATCGTAACTGTCTGAAATCGCGCGGCCGCGCGAGCGTCGTCCCGCGATCCGCGAGCGTTGAATAAATTATCGACCTCATTTAAATGTGCGTCGGACAAACAGGAAGCCGTCGAGCGGGCATACCTTGGATCTCACGGATTTTCTAATCGCCTGTTTTCGAAAGTTACGCAACAACGTAGCATCGATGTCTTTGCAAACGATAAGCAAACGGAAAGTTGCCCCGCGAGCTAAAGCCTAATCTGCAATCTGCATCTAGAGACATTCTATTTTACATAGGCAAAGCGAAACGCTTAAAAAATTGGTCGATAGTGTGCGATTGTACAGTGATGGACACAATGGTTTTTTTTAAGGTTTTTATTTAGGTTGCGTTCCAAAATCTTCTCCGCGGAATATTTTACTCGATGGCCATTTCAAAATCATCTTGAGCGTTTTCAATCTATTTCTCAAGTAAAATTTTCATAAAAACTTGAGAAGATTACCAGTCCATGTGCGGCAAATTTTCATGTTTAAACTCACAACGTTTCGACTATGGTTTGTGGTCCCTTTCAATTGATCTAACAAGGAAATTACAGGTAGTTTTAATAAAGAGTTGACCACAAACCATGATAGAAACGTTGCGAGTTTAAGCATAAAAATTTGCCGTACATGTTCAAGTAATCTTCTGAAGTTTTTAATTACTTCTGGCGACTTAGAAGATTTTCCCCCAGTCATAAAATTTTCATTTCAGAGATAAAAAGTGTTGGGGAACGTATACCTGAATCCAAGTGCGCGTCTCTAAACTCAGTAAAAAGAAACGTGTCGCAACCACTTCTGTCCATCGCCGTGCGGCATATAACGTACAACTTGTCCACTTGCGCAAATTTTTTAAACGTATTTATCGACTACGAGATAGAAATGTTTCTGGGCGCGAAGAGCCCATTGTAGATTAGGCTTTAAAGCGTTGTCTCCGGAGCGCAGTCCGCGCGCAAGTAGATCCGCGAAGATCGCGAGGAAACTTACGGTGGCGAGTTGGAAAGTTGCGCGACACCTCGTCCCGAGTACGTGATATAATTATCCGCGAGTAAAAACGGAGAGGAAATCTTCCGTTCTCGCGAGCTGGGAAAATCGTCCGCGGTGGAGCGGACGCGGGAGGCAGGACGCGGATTTGCAGTGGTCGCGAGGAAAATTACGGTGGCGCGTTCAGTGATAAAAGTGTACCGCGGGGCCGATCGATGTAACTTTTTCCACTCGCACGATTATCTCGTTTCACCGCTCACGGTGATGAACGGCGGGCCCAAGACGGGGCCCAAATTGGATAATAGCGAGCAGAAGCTGCGTACGTCTCGCTCTTCCGTCTCCTTTCTTTCCTTGTCCCCCTCGTTTTTCCAACAGTTACGCGACACCGTCGCGCGAAGCGCGGCAAACTTGCGGAAATATCCGGCAGATAAATTGAACGAGTCGGTCGACATTAATAATGTCGACGAGTCGGAATTGCGGGACTGTATATACGTGTAATGCGATATTTGTTAATTAACGATTACAGCAATGTGCTTTCATCAAATATTCAAATTCGGGATGTATTATAATTATGATTACATACACTGCTCCGCTCTGTATGCATTGCGTCGCACATAAATTACATGACTGGCGCGCCTTGCCTCGGAGCAAGCAAATAATTACTATCATTAATAACAATTAGCATCATGGAGCGATGAGACGTACATACGGCATTTCGTTGCGCGATATTATAGTTTCATGCGATACGTGTATACACGTGTAATTGCGATACGTCATTTGTGCAAGAAATCATTTCGTCAAAGAATATAGTCAACCCACGCCCAAGATCCCATCAGGGAGAAACGATTCGTCGGTTGATGGGCGAAACGACGTCAAGACCGTCACAAATTTACGTCGATCGACGACGAGTCATTTCTCGCCGGGATAGTCTCAAAAATGTTTTCGTCGAGCGGGAAAACCGCTGACCAAAATCTTGTACACCAATGCCCACTAATGGCCCAGCAAATTTATCTTATCTTGTTTTATCTTATTTTGTTGCATTATGTCATATAATGCCCAAACTAATGCCCAAAAAATGCCAAGTAATGTCCACTGGGCATCGGTGTACAAGATTATGGTCAGCGGTTTCCCCCTCGGTTTTCGTTTAATGCGTCGTCTACGATGCGTGGAGCAGGCCTGGAGCAAGGAGTACATGGGGAAGAAAAATGCTGTTGAATTACGCAAAATGAAGTTGCCCGAATTAAACGTTAACGTCGCGGTCTGCCACAAACACAAATAATTCGCTCAATTGCATTTGCTATGGAATTTAATTTTAAGCACTGAACTAAACATTATTAAGATAACAATCTGGTGTCTTTCATTTATTAATACTGACGTTGTTTCAACGATTTTCTGTCAATTGCACTCTGATATTTTTACCGCGTAGGAGCAATTAAGGGAATAAATCAATTTGATTTCTTGCCCCTGCTTCAGCTCTCAAGTCTAATCTACGATGCGTTTTTCGCAACGAGAAACACTCTATGGTATTTTATACCGGCAGGTCGATATGCGTAAAAAATTTGCCGACAATGCACGACTGTGCAATGTAGTATTTCTGAATGAAAGAAGAGGGATCGACATATAGCGTCGACTTTTGACTAACGACTAACCACTCATTCCAGACCGGGCCTAACAACTGCGGTAGAAGTAAGAAATAAACTTCATTTGCTCCCTTACGCCTCGCTCCGTGCATAGTAGACGACGCGTAATGCTAGAAGCGTCGAAAGCTTACGGCTTCCCATCAATCCGGTGACCTCTGAAAAATCCAATCTCAGAATCCAAGCTTTTGTACGAGAAACTGGGTGTTAGTCTAAAAAAAAACCGTAGAAACGACCGCGCTCGACGCTTCCAGCTTGAAAAAGGATCGCGCCGTCACGTGATCGCGGGATGCTTTCAGGTTATGACCTTTCGGCGGAACGCAATTATTCCGATTCGGCGATCAGGTGACCGCGAGCGTGCATGTCGCGCGGCGTTCACTTACCCTGGAGATGCGCAGGGGTTGATGCGTGTCGCAGCCGCCGTGCATGCGGAAGCCCCAGGGGGATCCGCCGAAGAGGGTGACTTCCCTCGCGCTCATCCCGCGTCGCGGCACCTCCGCTCGCCGTCGGCGATACGCGCATCCGCCGCTCTTTCCCGCGTCGCGCCACACACGGCTATGTTCACGGCACACGAGCCCGCGTCGCGAACCTTCGACGTCGTTGCGCGCGCGCGCGCGCGCGTGAAGGGGGCGAGAGACGCTTCCCGGCGCTACGTAATACGCGCGGGCGCCCGGTTATCACACTCGCGGTTATCGCGTCACGGGCTCTCCGTCACCGGCGCGCGAGAGCCGTCGAAGGCGCACCCCGCGACGCACAAGATCAGCCGAGCGACCGTTGCGTTGTCGAATTGTCACTCGCTGCCGCCGGCGACGACGGCGACGGCGATGGCAACGTCGACGACGACGACGACGACAGGCGTCGATTAATACGCCCACCGATGCGAAGCGCGACGACAAATCGTACGCACGCACGCACGTATGCACGCACGCACGCACGCACACACGCGCGCGCGAGACCCACACTCCTTCGCGGCTCGCGTTGAACTGATGCCCGACGGGCCGCGTCCTTCCTCCCGCGCCCCACCATTACGCCCCCGCGCGCGTAGTAATCCGCGCGCGTACGCGCTCCCCCGCGCCCCCACCGCGCGGTTTCGTACTCCGCGGGGATGCGTGCGCCCACCCCAGGACGCCGCCGCTCGTAGGCTCCTCCCGCCTCGCCCCGAGCGGAATTTCCGCGAGACAAAATCATCCCCGGACCGTTAATAACCGCCCTTCGAGCCCGTCGAAATTACTTTCTCCCGAGAGACGAAATGACTCGTTGCGCGATATTTCCCGTTCTTTTTTTTCTTTTTTACGTTTAGACTCGATCCCGCTCTCGCGCTTTATCGTTGTCCCCCGCACGACGGCCGTGCTCTCCGGGCATTTTCACGGACGATCAACACTGACCGCCGCCCGTTTCTCACGAATCCCCCCGGCCGTCCGCTCCGTTACGTTGCCTTCGTACGCCTCGATGGACCGAGAGGCTATATAGTTTCTTCGGCGCAACCTATTCTTCTCGACGCTCTGGAAAATAATATACATCGGTCAGATACGTTGTTACCGTAAAGATGGGATAGAATATACTTGTGTGTCGCGGTCGTGAGTTATATTGTGCCGAATCGATTTCTGAAATGCCACTCTCGATTACGAGGCGTTTAGAAAAAGTGATATCCTTTCAGGGACGCGGAAGTGGCGCAATTCGGGAAGAAAGGAAGGCGACGCCGCGCTGAGGTCGACGTAAATTTGTAAAACTTCGAGGCGAATGATTATACGACATGCCGAAACGAACGTCTGTACCTTTATCTTTTATCCATTTTACCTTCGTTCGCGCCGATACGTACATACGTGGGCTAGCGCGATGAAACGTCCGGACTCCATCTTGTCAGCGAGCTTTCGCGCGTCGCCATGAAGTTGAATCAACGAGTATCGATACACAATCGGATATCGATTCTCATTCGTTTGCGAGGGAAACTTTGACGAGATATGGCGTAAAGATCCCGAGGGCTACTTTGGTCAGACTTAACTTAATCGTTAATCAACTCAGCTAGTAGAGTTGTCAACGCGGCAACTGAAAACACATTTTGTATTAGAAAGTTATAGAGAAAGACCTCTCGTCGACAGGAATGTCGGCTGTCGATAGTTAATCGCCGAGAGTTAATCATCGACGGCTGCGGTGTCTATACGTCATGACTTTTCCTCTTCACCGACTTTATTTATTAAAAGGAAAGAGACAAAGAACGCTACGGAGCATTTGCAGCATTAAGTGAACCGCAACCGATTATACTACAATCAGAGTTTAAAGTGGCTCTGCCCTGGTGAAAATTTTTCTCAGTATTTTTTCTAATTTTCCTGTAAATTTCAATTTCTTTAAGATTGTTTCAATAATTTTATAATTTTCAGATTTTTTATACGGCGATTTCTTATAATTAATAACTCGTTGGTCGATTAATGTTAATCTTGTATAACAACCGTTTTTATCGACATTTCATGCACCTAGCACGGAACACAACCAAACCGTGCACACTGTACCTACAGGGTGGGTCTTAGCTGCTGCGCGGGCCCTTTTACCATGAGAGATGGATTACCGACTGCAACTTTAGTTCGCCGAACGGCACAAGAGGGCAGCTGCTTAGATCTCAGGGATGTTGCAGGCAAGTCGAAAACTTGTTCCACTTACAGACATCACGCGGAGAAAAATAATTTGCTAACACAATATATCTTATGAAGCTTAAGTAAATTTTGTCTGTTATTTTATGATAAAGTTATTTTCTCTTCTATGGACAACTATGTGTTAAGAACACTAATTTTATTGAAAAATTATTGTACGAAATATTTAG
>NW_011967186.1:974106-1027600 GCF_000949405.1 Vollenhovia emeryi
TTTTTCCTTATTGCAGGAACACATTGCGTCATGTAGCAGTATTGGAAAATTGGCAGATACAACTGTTGGATGTGTTAGGCCACGGATAGACCACGTTCAGCTTCCTGAAATAACCTTGTACAACTCAAGGGAGAATTGGGAAGAGGTATAGAAGATAGTGACGATTAACTAGTTTACATCAACACTTTACGTTGCATAATTTGTACGTTTTGTTCACAGGAACCAAAAGTCCCGTCTTACGATCCTATGGAGGTCTCGTCGAAGAAGCCGGTGATCCGATGCGTGTCTGGATTGACAAAGTCAGAAAAAAGGAAGTACAAGGAGAGCGAACGAGCTCGTATGGCAGCTCTCAGAGGATTTACAGTTCCTACCGTCACCCGAATTTACCCTAAAGACACAGTAAGATATATTTCACTCAAACCTTTTGAATGTGTACTTAAATAAATAGTGCCCTTGTTACACACAGCATAATTAATGCAGTTACATTTATATTTATTTCTTATAAAGTGAGAAGAGACGAGTGGGGTATCTATAGCTAGTTTCATGATAGCTTCTTTTTTCCACAGAGAAGAGAGTAAAGAGTTACTGCATAATTTAGTTCACATTAATCAAGGGTCTAGGAGTTTATAGGGAACATACAGACATTCTGTTTTAGTATGTACATCTATATGTAGAGATATATTCTATAATTTTAGACTGATGAAATGCCATTACGTCCTCCTCGTAATACTGCCGTATTATCCACGAAAATCTCACAAGGAGATTTCAAGATGTGTGCGCATATTGAAGATGATGATAACGATGACGATGACGATGATGATAATGATAATGAGGAGGAGGTGGAATATGAGGGGCCTAATGCAATTTCACATGCTAAGTTAGTTACCGATTCATTCCATCGAAAGTTATACGATGAATTAGCTCCTGAAGATGACGATATTACACAATTGGAAGAATCTCTACGTAGGGCGGTAATATATTGTGTTTTTTATACGCTAACATTTATAAACGCTTGAGCGTGCCTGTAAATGAGTAATAAAAATGTATTGTTCTTCTAACTTTTTTAATTGATAAATTGCATTTTCAGAAATTACCCTTAACAAATTATTTCCAGTGTGCTGATAAGAAAGATGAAAATTTTTCCAAGTTTAATCTGAGTCAACAAACAAACATGGAGAAACTTGAGCCAGATACAACTTCGAAACCGTTTAACATTGATAATAGAAAGGACGAAGGCTGTGTTGCGAGCACTTCGAGTGGGTCTGGTGAACGAGTAACCGATAAACTTCTGGCCTTGTTGAAGGAGGAACCAAGTGTTAAGAAGCCTACGGAGGAGCCGCTAAAGATTGACCAGATGATTAAAAATCCTGATGAGAAGGGACCAGCTTGGGAGCAGGTCTTGAGTAAAGTCAATGACCGATTGACTTACCTAACTGATGTTCAAAATGCTGCCGCCGAGGAGAGCGCACAAATACTCAAACAACTGGAGGAGCTTAAATTGTGCGGAGTTGCCCCGAGCAAATAATCATTTACGAATGTGACAATTATGCTGTATGTATAATTTTCATTAGGGTGGAAACTAAAAACCCTGCTTCAATATAATATGCAATTAAAACATGATACTCTAAATCATTAAGCGACGTTTATTGGCAAATATTCTCTCATTTGTTCATTTCTTAAAAAAATTATTGAGTTAATAAAAGTACTGAAAACCAAATTTCTCCCGAGAAGAGTTTGATATTCTTGTTCAATATATTCGTATTTCAGTGGTCACCTTTAATGAGCTAATTGCGGTATGATTATTTTTATATAAAAGTATGATTGCTTTTACATAAAGTATCACAAATATAAAAGAAGCGGAAAATTATATCTTTTCTTTTACGAATAAGTAGAATCTATGGGAAAAAAGATAATATGAAAAGTGTGTCTACTTTCGCGAAACATGTTGATTATATCTAGCAAATTTAGCAATTAAAGATCTGTTCCATGTCCTAGAGATGAAACTTACATAAGAAAGAAACGTACCTAACACAGATGTTCAAATCTACGTAGGATAAAAAATGCCGTTACTTCCTTCTATATTTTATTATTGGGTAAGAAGATTACGATGCCAAGCGAAGTTGTAACCTTCAATACGTTAACCTGTAATATTACAAGGATTTATCTGCACAAACATAGAAATACGTTTATATATGTTGTATAAGTGATCTGAATACTTGTTAGCCTGCGTAAACATCTATTCGTTCGTTTAGATAACCTTACTAACAAGCCTCAAAAAATTAATAAATATTGTATGTCCGTATGTACAAAATATTTAATCATTTTCGCATCATTATAGCCCACTTTTATAAATTAGTTTGAAACCTGAGTGAGAAAGACGAAGTGCATGTCGTGAGAAATATAAGCCACTGGGGGTCGATTCTGTATCTTGCAACATAGTGAAAATTGTAAAAGTGAGCGGCTGTTTCTTTCTAACCGTTCCCTTGGAAAAAGAAAGGTATTCGCCTTCGGTATTTTCACTATAGTGCCAAGTACAGAAGTGACCCCACGCCTGGTCGCTTCGTATTCCCGCGGTATTTCCAAGTCGATTTGACACGAGCATCGATATTGATCGATATCTCGGTCGAGTGTGCGCGACGGCTCTCGACTCTTTCGAGTATCCCGACCAACCTGCCAATCATTCGTTCCTCGAGTAGCGGAGTAGGAGCCAGTGGAGGTGTCAGATTGTCGCACTCGGCGGCATTTTCTTGATACAACTTTATATTAACGTAAAACTCCTTGCAAAATGGTAAGTCGACGAGTCCCGCTGCGGCTCAGAATTACGTTCATTCAGCTTTGATGTCATCCCCTTGGAGCATCCTCGGTACCATCGTTGCTCATAGGTTATGTGGGGAAGTGCACTGTCATCAAGACCATTTGTCATAATTAAAAGAAATGAACGGATCGTAATTGCAATTATCTCCGTTACGACGCGTATTTAATACACAAGATACAAAAATCAAGTCAACGTATTTAATTTGTAGTTTCAACACTCTTGGCAAAACGTAAAGGGAATGTGTACTTACGATTAGATGCCTCGTCATTTAGACGAGTCTTGTATACCGGTTTTATTTTATTTTCGCTCGTTCACGCTCCGCGACGGGGCAGAGATGGAAATTTTGACGATCCGATCAATGTCTTCCTAACGAGAATTCAGCCGCGTTCTGTTACGCTCTACAGGCACGTAGATACGACACACGTACCACAATCTTCTCGCCGGAGGGCAGACTCTACCAAGTGGAGTACGCTATGGAGGCTATAAGCCACGCCGGCACCTGCCTGGGCATACTAGCGAACGACGGCATTCTACTGGCGGCTGAGAAGCGCAACACCAACAAGCTGCTGGACGAGGTGTTCTTCTCCGAGAAGATCTACAAGCTGAACAACGACATAGTTTGCTCGGTGGCCGGCATCACGTCGGACGCGAATGTCCTGACGAACGAGCTGCGTCTCATCGCGCAGAGATACCTTCTTCAGTACGGCGAGGCGATACCCTGCGAGCAGCTCGTCTCGTGGCTGTGCGACGTCAAGCAGGCGTACACCCAGTACGGCGGGAAGAGACCCTTCGGCGTGTCCATCTTGTACATGGGCTGGGACAAATACTACGGCTATCAGTTGTATCAGTCGGACCCGAGCGGCAACTACGGCGGCTGGAAGGCGACGTGCATCGGGAACAATTCGGCAGCGGCGGTGTCGTCCCTCAAGCAGGAATATAAAGAGGGCGAGACCACCCTGAAAGACGCAATGGCGCTCGCTATCAAAGTGCTCACCAAAACGTTAGACATGAACAAGCTCTCGGCTGAAAAGGGTAAACTTTCGCTCGCGCCCTGAACCGGTGCGATCGATTCCAAACAAATCCAATAAGTAGAGGGTCAAAAAGTTTAGGAACAATAAAAGGCCAATGAGAGATTGAAGCGCACTTCCTTATTCGGTGTCGAATACGTTTAATGTTCTAAATTTACGTTTCGTATATATTTCGTAAACAAGAAACCACAATATAGAGAAAGAAAATTGGTTTGGAATATTAAACGTCTTTGGTAAGATTGCGCTTCAATCTCCGCGCACGCCTCGCCTTCCTTTTATCGATTCTAATACAATTGCACGCCTAGTTTTCGATATCGTAGCTCGTAACAAAGTTATTAACTTTCATGTTCTTGGCTTGCAGTGGAAATGGCGATACTGACGCGCGAAAATGGCAAAACCAAAACGAAGATACTGCCGGGGAGCGAAGTGAACGCCTTAATCGCGGAACACGACCGGCTAGAAGCGCTGGCGGAGCAGACGAAGAAAGAGAAGCAGAAGTCATAGATTTTTATATTAGATAAGAGGAAGAGTAATCCACTGTGCGGTGGTAAAGTTTACTGCATCAGAAATTGGTCTGCACGCAATTCGAGTGTTTATATTATATACTAAAAATTATTTCCTTGCCGCAGGAGTGAATCGTGACGTGAACGACAGCATTATCATCTTCATTGCAAGACAAAGGTTATAATAAGATTAAAAGTTTTTTCATAGATGCTACGTGTCGTGCTTCTTGCCCTTGCAGTTTCCCTTGGCCTCACCTCGACACCGCCAGCGCGATTAAAGTGAATTTGAATAATTATATTTAAAACACCAAATATAAAAGTTCACGACAATAACTGTGGACAATAACTCCACTCCAATAATTGTCGTGAACTTTTATATTTGGTGTTTTTTATTCACTGGCGATCCACCTTACTAATTTTTTGATTATATTTAAAGCTCAATTACTGCGTTTTGCACATTAATTACATACAATTCTATAATTCTGTCTTCTTTATACGATTTATGTCAGAGTTAAGCTAATGCCACGCTATACGCGACTTGTGAACAGTGGAGAAAAAATTCTTTGATTCGCTAGCCGAGCGGTTTTTTGAAACTAACATTGAAACTTGACTAATTGTAGACTTGTGATACAAGTCCTGTGAATAGGTAAAGGTTAAAAGTTGTCGAAGTTGACACGAACGAGACGACAACTAACAAATTACCAGGGTTGGGAAGTAACTCGTTACTTCTAACGAAGTTGCAGTTACTTTTTCTGGTAACTCTAACTTAACTTCGTTACTTTCTCCCCATCTGTAACATAACTGTAACATTATTTCAGTTCTATTTTCTGTATTAAAATACAGGTGCAATAGATGTCTGCAGCAAATTCATTTCTAATAAAACGTATAAATTCAGTATGCACGCATATACAGGGTGTTAATTAAAGACCTCCCACTAATGTACATAGCGTGAGCGCTTGACCGCTGTACTGACTAGTATTTCTAATTGCTTCATTTACTTACTTAGTTCACTTGTATTTGAAACCTAAATTTAGCAATTCTAAGCGTAGCTTTAATCTACGTTAAATTTTTTAGCCCACGTGTAATGCACATAAGAACCAACGTTACTCTCTTGAAGTATTAAATTTTAACCCTTTCTAATATTCTTTTCAATTTGTAATTTTTCTAACAGAATGCGCCGAAATAACTGTATCAGTAACAACGACCGAACGCTAGTGCGAACGATATTCGTGCTTGACCGGAGAAAGGCAACGTAAGCTCGACGTTCGTCTTGGAATTCTCGCCGGGCATCGGAATGGCCCGACCACGTGATAAAAATAAAATGCAACAAAAAGTACCTCGAAAAAATCGGATCCTTGGCGAGAGCGCGCGGACGGTCCTCGGGGATCGTTGGAAAATTGCGAAAAAAAGTGCAAAAGTTATGTGTCGGATCATATCAACCAGGCTGGCAATGCGGTCCCACTCCCGGGCGCGATCCCACTACTGCCCGCCACGGAGACTTTTGGCTGCTGGGTTTCCCCTCTGGCCCGGTTCGCCTCTCCTTAGCTAACCTGGTCACCCCGGACTCCTCCAGGGTGCCCATATTGATGGCGAGCTTAGTGCGGACGCCCAGTCAACGTGAGCCCCGCACCAACAGGTGCTCCCGACCTCAGATCCTCCAACACAACCAGCCTCCGAGTAGCCGGATTACAGGAGCCGCCACACTCCCAGCTGAAGGATGTGTTGCGACCCGTCGTTATAAGCTACCGGAGATTGATCGGCTCGACTTGAGAACGTCTTTCGCGAGCATCGTCTTCGCGGCCACAAAAATGCAAGATTGGTCCCTCGAGTTAATTAAAAGATATTAATCGGGGTAGAATTTTATGGATGAATATACAAAGTTGCATGCGCGGAAATGGCGACAGCACCATCTAGCGTAGCTCATCTCAAGTCGATCGCTTGACGACTCGATAAGTTCACCGTCCTTTTTATGGACACATTTTTATTGGCTTTTCTGCACGAAATAATACCAGGATAAATTGCGGACCGCGCAGCAGAGCATTTTCAGAGATATAAAACTCTGAATTAGTATATGAAGAACAATTGGATCTCAGCGAAGACGCGAATCGCTTTCGAACGTCGTGCCGCGCGCTGGTAAAGCCGCGCGATCGATAAGCGCGATGGGGATAACGAAGGGCCCGATACTATCGACCACCCCCGAACCGCTCTCGGCGGCGCACTGGGATACGCGAGCTAGCGAGGTTAGATCGGGGCGGAGGTGTAAACCGACGCGAAATCATGTTGATTTATTTGTGACAGGCGACGGCGAAGGGACTCGACGGGAACGTAAAATGACAGAGGCACGTAACTGTTGACGACAGCCGGAAACGCTCCACCCGCGGACAGCGAGCCTCTCGCGATGGCGGACAATAACCTGGCCAAGGTTTTCGCAGCCGAGGACTTTAACCCGGAGAAATGTGAGTCGCTGGGCACGCGTGTTACGTTGGGGATTGCGCGATTGTACGGTTCAAGGGATCGTTGCGGGATCGATCGTACTCGGTTTTCAATCGCGTGACACTTGTCACGAAATGTTGAGAGTCTACTAGTTGTACTGTCTAATCTGGCGCAATCGCACAAACGGCTCATTTACCAATTGATTATGAAATCGAGGACAGATATAGAGACATGCGGGAAACACTGAACATGAATTGTACGTGTTGTATGCGTTATAACGATTCTTCATGCAGTCGTGAAGGAGCTGAGCGCACAATGCGTCGGCGCGGACGAATTGAGGCAGCAGCGTGCCAAGATTCAGGAGCTAGCGAACAATACGTCCGCCCAGCTGAAGCGGAACGTCTACCAGAACTACATGCAGTTTATCGAGACCGCCAAGGAGATCTCGCACCTGGAGAGCGAGATGTACCAGCTGTCCCAGCTGCTGAGCGAGCAGCGCGCCTTGTTGAGCACTCTAGGCTCCACCAGAACGACGGGGGTTGTCTTCGAGGATCTGTCCGAGTCGCAGCAGGAGAACCCGGTTGACTCTGTGTCCAAGGAAGAGGAGCAGAAGCAGAAGCTTATTCAGCTGATTGAAAATGTGGAAGGCGCTCTGGTTGGTATTTGACAAGCGAGATTCTTGTAACAAGCTTGGTCCCCTGCGCCGAGTGCACACTAAATGCCAGTGTCCACGATGCTAGGACTTGGTCCAAGTTTTAGTTCCAAGAAATGTATAGCCAATCAACTTACTTTTATGTAATAACCGCAAGTCTAAACTAGAACTTGGACCCTTGAATATCGGAATTGACTGCGAACTAGTCTTGGTGCGCACTCAGTGCAAGCAACCGAATCTGTTACTAGTGAATATCGACAAAAGATTGTCATATGCTTTACCCTCTTCCTTCACAGAGCTTAGCGGAGACTCCGGGACGCGTGTGCTTGCACGAAGGTTCCTTGCTCGAGTTGGATCCGCTCGAGGGTACGCCGTTAAAGAGAATCCACGCGTACTTGTTCAACGACGTCCTGATGGTCGCGTCCTGGCTGGCGAACGGTGGCAGACGCGGCCCGCCTCGATACAAAATGCAGGCAGTTTATAATTTAGAAAGCCTGGCGATCGTCAACGTGAGGGATCACGGCACTGTGAAGCTGTCGTTCAAGCTGTTGGCCTTCTCCGACACGAGGGTGTTCCAGTGTGCCACAGCGACAAGTAAAGTTAGTGCGCTCGAAAGCAACTACCGTAAATCACGGCGGGGGTGTCATTTCAATCTACTTATCTTGCAGAAAGAGTGGCTAGACAAGTACGAGCAGGCGAAACGGGCAAAGCTGGCGGAGGAGAATTCGGTCGACACGCCGGACAACGACAAGCATCCGAAGGAGGACAAAGCAGCGCCGTCTCGCTCGATGTCTTTGGAATCGAATACCTTGGGTAAGGTAGAAAGATTCTTCGTTTCGCAATTCGTATCCTATCTTCATTTTTTTTTCTTTCTAAACTCAAGTAATCGATCAATTTTTATGTCCGGCTGAGAATTACAGTCGATTATCCTTACGACTATGACTCTGAGACTCGCATTGCAGACCCCGCATTATTCTTCGAGCGTTTTTTAAACTCGTTGAAATTCTCACTAGGAATGGACGACGACGACGACTCGGAGTACTACGAACCGCCGCCGGAGTGGGTGCTGGAAGTAGCCGAGGATCTGGACTCTTGCATAGCGCAACGTCACTTCGAGGAAGCTTACGGTTTATTGGAGAAGGCGAAGATTTATTTGAAGGATGCCGAATCAACGCCGCTACTGACGGAGATCCAGACGAAGGTGAACGAGAGAGGCCGCTCGCTGGTTAACGTGCTGACCAAGGAGCTCGAGTCGAGCGCGGAAGCAAAGTCGCTGCAGGGTGGCGGTTTGAGGAGCGCGCGACGCGCGGTCAAGCTCCTGATACAGCTGAATAGGAGCGCACAAGCGTGCCACTTGTATCTGCGAATGTGCAGCGCAGTATTGAAGGCGCGGCTGAAGAGAATTAAGCGGGACGGCATGACCGTGGCTTACGTGAAGCAGCTCAGCGCGATCGCCTTCAGCAATATGGTGGAGATAGCGAGAGAATTCCTCAAGACCTTCCCTAAGTCTACAAACTGCACTTCCGGTAATTTAGCAGTCGCAGACAAGAAGAGTACTACGAATGGTGGAAATTAATCTAACTTGCTCGTTGTCGTTTAAGGCTTGGTTGTATGGTGCAGCCAGGAGGTGAAGCACTTGACGTCACACCTTTCTCAGCAACTGTTTGTGCCGCAGGTTACGCTAAGCACACTGGTGGAGTGCATCGTCGCTGTTCGAAGTCATTGCGATCAAGTGTGTACACGTATAATCTTAACAATAGTCGCACAACTTCACAGAAGTAGATTTGTTTAGTTTAAAAGTATCGCAACCAGTCTGTCCATCGCTGCACATGCAAATTTTTCTACACAAGCTTGTAACTCGATTTTCAGTTGACCCAACTTGGCATGGACTTTCGTTACCAGTTAGATGGACAACTTAGATCTCCGTTAGCCAAAGCCATTCAGGTCGCGGGAGAAAACTGTCTTGATACGGTGAAACGTTTCGTAGCGGAGGATACTTGGCGGCCAACTAATCTGGAAACTAGTCAGAATCTCCAGAAGTTGTTAACCGAGCTTGACGACCTCGGTATCGGTATACCATCGTTACAGACGAACGACTGTTGGATACCGTTGACGTACAATACACTAACTTTCTCAAAGATATACGTCAGTTTATTAGAAGACTGCCTTAGCGTAGCCACACCCGAGCTTATATCGACGATAGACGGCGTGCTCGTGTCCGTGATGCGGGTCGAAGTTCAACACTTCATCGTCTCGCTTACGGATCCGAAATTGAAGCAAGAGGTAAGCACGAGTGTCTCTCCGCTATATCAGACTACTGTATATTACATTGGAATAAATTCTAATTTTACACGAGTTCATTTCTTTCCTTTAGCGAAAATTAGTACAAAGTAACGCAGCCTACGTGCGCGACGTTATTATTGCCCGAGGCCTGGAATTGTACAAATCCACGACGAACCAGAAGTTCACGAAGCTGCTCGCTCTGAAAGAACAGATCGTATTCGAGTCCCCATCGCCTACGAAACCGAGGCCGGCTCCGAGAACTTCAGTCCCTAAATACTCCACCACGGAATATCTCTAGATGGAAAGAGATGCCGAACCGTTTAATTTATAGCCAGAGAAAATTATTCGCAGGAACAAATGCTTACGTGTATGTATAGGTATATGCACACGCGAGAGAGACGATGTATTATATTGTATATAGAAGATTCTCTTGAGTAATAAATACACGTTATCATAGCGAGACGATATAGAAGTGATTCGTTGCACTTCTATATGCAGGTAAATATTAATCGTAATGCCATCGTAGAACCGTTGTAATATCTCGTAGATTATTTAACAAAACAAGAGAAATTTGACAAATCACAGACTACCGCGCGGTTTCTCTAATGGTGCGTATAATGCAGTAATTTGTAATAATGTTGTAACATATCTAATATGTTGAATTATTTACACGTTTAATTGGACATATATATAATTTATGTATGCCTATGATTATTTATATAATAGCACTATTTTGTACTGTTGTCGCTGCAATTACTGGCTTCGTTATTCATTTCCAGCTTCCTCTTCTTGGCGCGTATATCGGCCAGAGTCTGTTCTATACTCCTTTGATCCTTCTTGTTTTCACTAGGAACTGCAAAAATTTTAAGTGACAATTCCACTATACATGTATAGAATAAGTCGCTCAATTGTGTAACAAAAAGTTTCACAATCTTTGCTGCAAACATGAGTATTGCTTCTTTGTTACTCGTGCACTGTAAGCACTTAAAAATAACGTGCGTACTATAATTAATTTAGGACAATTCATAATTTTAATATACCTCTGGTAAATATTACTTTAGTGCTACTTTAGAATCTAATACAAGGAATAACTTGTGTTTGTGGTAAACGTTGGATTTGTAATGCTTGTTTCTACCACTGCGGATTAACTTTAATCTCGACTTATAAATTCGTATCTTTTTCTAATTTTTAAACCTGTAAAAAGATCTAAAGTGAGGTAAACCGAGATTAAAGTCTACGCTTATACCCACCACATCCGTAACTGCTGTTGGCTTCTGTTTTCCTTGCTGCCTCCAAAGCAGCTTCCTTGCCGATCAAGTGCTGATACTTGTCCTTGTAGTAGCTGTTGGGCACGAAATTCTCCTTTCGCTTCCTAGACTTTGCATACTCCGTCTCCTCCTTGGCCTGCCTTTCTCTCTCCTCCTTCATTCTTCTGGCAACTTCCTCGTTCCACTCTTCGCCCTTGCGCAGCGTGGCCAACTGATCCTCCGAAGGCGCGTGTTCCCTCTTGAAGAGCATGATGTATCGATCGACGCCTTCCTCGCCGAAGGAATACGCCAGGACATTCGCCACTTCAGCCGCGTCGTGACTGAACGGGGATTGTTGTATTATACAAGGATATTCCACGAGTATAACGTTTTCAAAAAGCAATATGCTTACATGATGCTTCTGTATATCTGGTCCATGGGAAGAAACTTGTATTCCTTCGCGTTGTCATCCTGCAAAAACTTGTTGATCTTCTCTTCGACCTGCGTACGGAAGGTAAATAACGCGTTAGACGATCTGATCGGACGAAAGATACAAAGGTGCAACTTGTAAACCGCTTCACCTTCTGCCGGAACAGCTTCAACTTTTCCGCCTCGGCTCTCTGACACTTCTGAAGTTCCTCCTGCTGTTCTACATAATCGAAATGAGTTTGCATGAGCCAACGTGATTTCTCAAACCGCGTCCGGTCGTCTTTTCTTTTTCTTTCTTTTCTATAGCGAGCATTTTTAGGTTGGGAGGTTCAACTAACTTTTCATGAGGGCCTTCTGCTTCTCGTTTACTGACGGCGGCTTGTCCATGGATTTCAGGATGGACCCTAACAAATCCATGATCTCGGCGGGTCGTTCGGCCTCTCTCACCGCCAAGTTAAGAGAAAATCGCGGAAAATCGTCCCACGACGCTCACTCGCAACGCTCGGCTGATCGTCAAGCGCGAATCTACTCTTTGCAGCTGCACCACGTTACCCTTTCTGCACTTGAAATAAACGCAAAAATACTTCAAATATCTTTTGTTTTACATTTTCTATGTTTTTTTCGACGACATGCGTGTATACATGTCACCAATGTATAATATTCTGTAATTTTCTAAATGTGATACAAAAACACGCTTATTTTCTCATAACCATTCACGTTTCTTCAAAACTATCGAAAGTTCTAAAGTATCGCGTTCTTAGACCCGGTTTCACCAACGTTGTTTAATTTCAAGCTCAGTTTAACTTGTTCCGTGTCTATTTCCAACTGTTACTTTAGAACGAGATAAACATGAATTAAATTAAAAGATCGAAGTCAAACGACGTCAGTGAAACCAGACCTTAGAATTTCAAATTTAAATATCTCGATGCAAAAGTGCCAATTTACAAAAAGTATCAGGAGAACATGATCGGCACTATCTAAATTTCCAAGACTCTTTCAAAATTATATGCACTTTAACATCGACACCGCGTACAATAAATGCAACTGAGCCAACGGTTAATCGTGACACAAATGTAAAAAGGAATCGTTCACATTTAATTTCTCGTAATTAAATCTCACATGAAATGTGTACTTACGTTTCGTGGCATGATTGACGAAACCTCGTGGGACGATCGAGACTTCGTGGCACTTTGTATAAAGCCCGCGGCAGACGATTTCAGGTTGGTATTCAGTAAATTACTAGAAATCCTGAGTGCTGAGTGGTGCAACCCTGGTGAAAATAAAAATTGGAGCGTAAATCAAATGTAAGGGGAGAGTGACAGAAGCGTAAACGAGATGTGTAGGAAGCGTAATTTGGAACAGCGAAGCGTAAAAGAAGCGTTCCAAGTTTCTTTTACGCTTCGCTGTTCCAAATTACGCTTCCTACACATCTCGTTTACGCTTCTGTCACTCTCCCCTTACGTTCGATTTACGCTCCAATTTTTATTTTCACCAGGGAATGATAGTAATTTATTAGATTGCAAGCAATCAAGCGGGAAAAATAGCATCGTCTGCAGCGGGTTTAACACTCGTCTCACATATGAATCGCGCAAGATATCTTGGCTAACGAGCACAGATAGCAAATCGCGAGGATTCGGCGATCACGCAATGATATCGATCACCAATTATTCGTAAAGAGCGATCGCGATTTCTTCCCGCACTTGTCGCGAACGCGTATCACGAAACAATAAGGGCGACGTCCCATGGAGCGAAATACGCGGAAGCGGAATCAGCGGATCGCCAATCACAAGACCGTTTCGACGGAATTTTTGAAAGGGCTCTATCAGAATAATCTTGCGATTGGCGACCCGCTGATTCCGCTTCCGCGTATTCCGCTCCATGGGACGCCACCCTAATACGATATGCGGAACGGCGCGGGCATAACCGACTCGTTCAATTGTCGCCGCGTAACTGATCCCGTGTATACGGGCGTGGCCTTTGTTTCGAGTAAACAACTCGGTCGCCGAGCCCCGATTCCAAGAAATGACGTAGCGGCATTGCTCGAGCGGCGTAAACAACTCGGCCGCCGAGCTCGTGTTTTTACCTTCATTCCAAAGAGTGACGTAGCTCGGCAAAAACCTTGACCTCGGCCGAAGACAGTTTAGTGTGCCGAATTCTTCGGCGCGAGTCGGTCGAGCATGGCGTGTGCTCCGCGTATCTTCGCGTCGCTCGTAACGCGATTATTTCCTACGAGAATCGCGATCGCCTCGTACGAGAGATATTAACGTTTATCTATCTATCGCGTTTAAGTAATCATCGCGATCCGCAGTCATATAGCGTTGATTAATTTCTACGGTGATTTGTCGAGACGAATATCGCGCGTAGTTTGAAGTTTGAAGAGACAATGCGATCGGAAGTGCAGTGTAATACGCGAATCGTCGGGTAAAATTATAACGAAACGTTAGAATGTGTCGCTCGCTTGCCAAGAAAGCATCTCTAACAATTATATACGAACAAAAGTGCGCGTATAACAAAGTGTTTCGTCGCGTTCGGGAGTGCCGTTTGAATTATCGAATTAAAGACTTTTCAAAGCCCACTTGAGGAACAAGTATTCATCGAGTGTCCGTTCCTGTCGATGGCCACACTTCTGAGATTTGACAGCTTATCGGGTATAATACTCGTCGACTCGAAGTGGAGGCGAAATTGACGGAACAGAATACCTTCAACTGGGCTTAAACGGGAGTGTAAAATCGCGCGAACGAGCTTTGTGTTTTCGCGAGTGTGCCCAGAGGACTATCTGAGAGGAGGAGGAGGCCAGGAGAGGCATCGGGCGCCAGCGGAGCAACTTTACGGTAAGTTTTTGTTATTCAGTGTAAAATTACTATTTTTCCAGCTCACTTTCGAGTCGTTTTATTTCCTAATTCTATAATTTTGAAATAATAATTAGTGAACGCGAAATAATTTAAAGTTTTATAAAAGTTTCTTCTTGTAAACATCTTTTGCGGATTAATCATTAAAATATCCAATCGAATAAAGCATTTAATAAGCATAAGTCTTGCTCATATTTTATAATATTAAATTCCTTGAACACTTTATAATAAATTCTATATTTTTCTGTTACAGAATCAACTTAGCCGACTCCGCTGCTGCGCGTCGGGTGGTAAGTCAAAAACTTTTTTATTAAGGCAACGTATCATACATCTCGTAGATCGTAGATTGTAGAGCGTAGTTTGTAGATTAGTATATCTCGTAAATACGTTGCCTCAAAATGGATAGAGTACAATTTCATTTCATATTTATTATTATATATTTTATCTGTCGAAAGCCCTGGTGAAAATAAAAATTGGAGCGTAAATCGAACGTAAGGGGAGAGTGACACAAGCGTAAACGAAATGTGTAGGAAGCGTAATTTGGAACAGCGAAGCATAAAAGAAACTTCGAACTCTCTAAAATTTGTGGAGTGAAAATACTGCCATGGAGTGAAATGTTTACTCCATTGGAGTTAAAATTCACTCTGTTGGAGGAAATATTCACGCCAATAGGGTGAACATTTCACTCCATGGCAGCATTTTCACTCCACAAATTTTAGAGAGAACGCTTCTTTTACGCTTCGCTGTTTCAAATTATGCTTCCTACACATTTCGTTTACGCTTCTGTCTCTCACCTCTTACATTCGATTTACGCTCCAAATTCTATTTTCACCAGGGAGGGAGTAATCGTAATTTTTACTGTGGAGGGTCAAGTGTTGCAGCGCATCACATATTTTCACTTGTAGCCTATCCATTTTGCATTAACAAATTTATGTGTAAAGTAAAACATGACGTGAGACTCTAATATTTTATCGAGAACGCTGAAACTTTGTATTATACAAATAACAATAACAATTATATTTACACGTTATATGAGATTATTGATTAACTAGAATATTCAATTGTCGGTCTATCTATCGTACGGAAAGTTTCTTTTTTCTGAGTCTCGCGTCATTTATTCTGTATGTGTCTCTCGCGATACACTTTCAAGATGCGTCTCGCATGAATACATGCATAGTTACACGCATCTTCGTATTTTCGCGGTCGGTCTTCGCGAACAGTCTTTCAGCAAATTTTCAACAAGTTATTAATTGTTTAATTTCATATTAACAATTTTAATTTATCGCGAAATGTAATAGAAATAAATATAACGCGAAGTAAATTTTTTTCCTATATACATACGTATATACTTGAATTTCAAATTTGGAGATTGAGTCACGAAGAGACAGTCATTATCGATTCTTGATTAAATAACGGAAGTAAAAATATATTTGATTAGTTTTGTGCAGCAGATTTTTTAAATTAATTTTCTTCTTTAATTAACTTCTCGTGGCCGTGCATTTCGATACGATCGACGCTCGCATATAGTTCGAACCGTACGAAATATCTGTCGGTGATAAACCGACTATGGAAGGAGTTTTCTTCCTTCCTGATCTCTGGTCGAAATGACCAGACTGTACGGCCAGGAGCAACGAAAGGTATGTCCAATCTGGCCCTACGAAGGGATACGCCGAGTTAGTGGTCAATATTGGCCACTTTGATGTATTATGTGAATAAGGTGTTGTACGATATATCTTGATTTCTTCTTATGTGCAAAAATTCGGGTGGGTTATATTCTTTCCTTCTTTACTTATTCTAGCATATGTGCAAGATTAAAAAGACTCCTATTAAATCGCGCGCGTATAACTCCAAACCTCTTATAAATCGCGTCGCGGTTTTAACGAAAGACTTGCAGGTTTATTAACAAAAAGTTAAAACGCGGGTAGGTAGGAAAATGAATAAGACTAGGTATACAGCCGAATACGGATAGGTAGGGATTCGGGTAGGCAGGGACAGGGGGACATTACTGCATAATTAAAAAGATAGATAAAATTATAACTGTAGTGTATTATTATTTAATATAATTGTATTTGTAATTGGATGCATATAATAAGATGTAAGTTGTTGTACGTTTGTTCAGTTTTTAAATTTACTTAAAATTTTTGTAGAATTGATTTACTTTTAAGAGACTTAATAAATACATTCGGGATATTTTGTATCCCAAACATGCAATATGTAGATATTTTACATTGCAAGAATTTTATGTTATTGTATGCATACCAAATATTTCATATTGTATCGTCGAGAGAAATATTGTATAGATATTATATTTTTAATTTTATATTGTAATTATTTCTTTTATAATATTGTATACATTGTGAAGGAAATTGCAAGAAAAATAAAATAAATAATGAAATTGTAAAAATTCACATTGGGAAGAAAAGA
Source organism: Vollenhovia emeryi (assembly GCF_000949405.1). NCBI lineage: Eukaryota > Metazoa > Arthropoda > Insecta > Hymenoptera > Formicidae > Vollenhovia > Vollenhovia emeryi. The sequence goes on from NW_011967186.1 coordinate 990,770, forward strand.
GGACCGCCGATCCAAATCGGCGGGGGTGGTGGAGGGCATATTTTTGTAATGCACTTTCAATGTACACAATACCGTGCAATTATTCTATATTTTATTATTTAGAATAATAAATAAGCATTTATTCTATATTCGATATTACAGTAATTTTATTTGGCAATCTTGCAATATATACATTTTCAAAGCTGTACTTGAGATAATATTATTCCAGGACATATACGCTGTTAAAAAAAGAGTACATCATTACTTTTGTTCCATTAAAACATTTTAAGTTCATAAATTACGATTCATTTGTTTCAATTGAAAAGTTTAACATATTACAATTTTTTACAACTGCGTACATTATAAGGAATAAAATTATCTAAAGATTAAGTATATCATTTTTTTCGACATTGTCTTTATTACTGTTTCAAATTTCGCGATCCAGTAGGCCGCACCAATATGGCGCTTACTGTTCCCCCCCTTACGTCTGCTTAGACAGGCCGTGGGGAAATTGCTCCCACCAGTTATTCTTTCTTCCATGCACATGAATATCTAGATACGACATTTCTAAAGGCCTGTGTCCATGATGCTAGATAAGAATATTATACGTCAATGGGTGTGCGCACGAGAACGCCTTGACAGCATGGTGTACACATTTCATCGGCGAATATACTGAAATTGAAAATTACGTGATACATTTAATTGTACAAACATGTCGAGCATCACGATATCAGCCATAAGACCGCGTACCAGTATCCTCGACAAATCCCTGAGCAAGGGTAAGGGCGAGGTTAGCTTGAGCTGCTTTGCCCTCTTGTTTTCCGAGCTGGTGCAATATTGTCAGAACAGAGTCTACACCGTTCCGGAGCTGCAGAACAAGTAAGAGACGCAAGTTACGTTTGATCGTTCACCGGGAGATCATCCGTCTTTATTTTTACCGCTTGCTAGATTGGCAGAGATCGGAGCGGAAGTCGGGCACAGGATAACAGATCTGCTGGTCATGCGAGAGAAGGGCGGCAAGCGCGAGATAAAGCTGCTCAACGTGCTGCTGTTCGTCAAGAGCACGGTGTGGAAGTCCCTGTTCGGTCGAGAGGCCGACAAGCTCGAGCACGCCAACGACGACGAGCGCACTTATTACATTATCGAGAAGGAGTCCCTGGTGAACAAATTTGTGTCGGTGCCCAAAGACAAGGGGAGCCTCAACTGCGCGTCCTTCGTCGCCGGCATCGTCGAGGCGGTCCTTTGCGACTGTGGCTTTGTAAGCGGCTTTGATTGCCGGTTCCTCAAGATAATCTGTCGATCGACTATTAAGCTCGTACTTTTAGGCTTGTTTTCTGTCGCTGCACTGGTAAACCAGTGGAGTAAACTAGAATATAAAAAAAATATATACTTGCCTTGCTCCAATTTATTGCGCTATTTCACCAGTGCAGCGATAAAAAACGAGCCTTTTGTAAAGGCCTGTGTCGACGACGCTAAAACTTGAACCAAGTTCTAGTTCGTCGTGGACACTGGCCTCAAGAGCAAGTTTATTAAAGTATTTTAAATGCGTTGCAGCCCGCTAAGGTAACGGCACACTGGCACAAAGGGACCACGTACATGGTTAAATTCGACGACGCCGTTGTCGCACGCGACAAGCAACTGGAGGATCGGTAATAGAAGGTGAATAAAAGTGTTACTGCGCTCTTTCCGTAAAGAGAAAACATGTAACACCTGTACGCAGAGTTTAATTGATTTTTGTGATAAATTCATCAATTTATTATCGTGTTGAACTCATATTTATATGTATTTTGTATTTATCGCTCTTGATTGAACTTTCATGGCAACACACAGCTCGTTTTTCTTTGCCAATCTTATTTCTTCTGATGACATAGAGTAAGTTTAACATAAATATATATATATATGTATATATACACACATACGCATTGTTTGTTATAATAGTTTATTTCGCTGTACAATCTAGTTATACAGATACAACTGCCTGTATCCTATTAAAATAACTGTCTAACAGAATCTATGTGTTCTGACTTCGTAAGGGATTTGCCCGGTGCGATACATGTGTTCCCTCTTTTCCTGCGAAAACAAGGGCAGATAATACACATTACATTATTAATATTTTGTCTTACATAGCTAGGATTGTGTGCGGTGATGGACAGAATGATTGCGACACCCTTTTTAGGCGGATTGCAGAAAACGATCCGTAAACGCTTGAGACTGCGTTAGTTGTAGACATAAGGCAAGGCAGAGAAAAACGTAAGCCGTGAAAGGCTGTTGTATGCGACGTCTGCGACTAAGGACAGTATTCGTAGTCAAATCTTATATTCAAGACTGTGATACTCTGTAGTCAATGAAATGTTCCTTACACCATCTTTAGGGCCTGAGCGGAATGGCTGTCTTGTACTCTTCAGACAATGTTTTATGTTTTAAATCTTTGCCTTAAAGTAACGCACAATAACTGTCTTGTAACTCAAGAACACAAGACAGCCATTCTGCTCGGGCCTTTAGATGAGTTCAAGACGGCTTCGAATATAAGATCCGACTATAAACATCGGCGTAAGACAGTCTTGAGCGTTTACGGGTCGTTCTCTGCCATCAGCCTTAGTGAGTTTAGAAACGCGCGTTTAGATTCACGTTCCAAAACATTTTCTCTGAGGAAAATTTTACTTGAGAAATAGATCGAAAACGCTCAAAGTGGTTTTGGAATGGCCGTCGAGTAAAATATTTCGCGAAGATTTTGGAACGTAGTCTTAAACAAAAAAGTGTTGCAACCATTTTACCCTTTATGGGTGCTTTCCATGCAACGTACACAGGCGACACTGTATAACACAGTGAGGCGTTTTATCTTTGTTACTTGTCATTGTTAAACAAGGATGAAACAATTGTCTGTATTACACCGTGTCGGTCAGTGTTTCTTCCTGGAAAGCACCGTTTGTTTCTTAAATATGTCCGGCTTACTCTTCTATGTTTTAATCCCAATCCAGTCAGGAAAATGGCACCCAGGACGAAACCAAATCGCGTGATGTATCCTATTGCTGTAGGCACGAAGTACATTTCCACCGCTGTTTTCGCAGAGGCGTATCTGTATATTCCTGTGTCAAACTGTAATCATAGGGTGAATAATCGCGTGACAATTTACCAAAATTAACTTGCATTGTCTAATCATTGCTTATTGTTTTTTTTAATCAACAAGGTACGTTCGCAGAGTTCCTGCTGTTGCCACGTTAAATGAACTTGTCCCTTACAGTACTTCAAGCACGAATTGCGTGCAATTGATCGAAGCAAAAGTCGCATGTACATTTATGTATTTATAAACTCGATTCGGTTTCTATAGTTATTGACGTTATGTCGTGCGAGAAGCGGATATTTCCGGACCTACGGGTCGTTACATATAGGTTAAGTTAAATGTCCGCACGTATACGTACGAGGAGGCTCTTGGTCGGATGTCCGGAGTCCCTCAAGTACATTTCGCGCAGTTGCTTGCGTTTCGCGTCTCTCCACAACGCGACTTCGCGCTGTTCTGGCGTGACATCGTACACCTTCCCTGACATGATCCCTCGAGTTCCGTAACGTTTCCTCTCGATTCCTCCTCGTCCTCGGTCCTCGCCGCACTTTGCTCCCCTCTGCCTTATCCCGCGAGCAAGCGCGCGATTTCTCGTACCGACCGTGAGCAATTCAACTTTTGAAACTGCAGATTTTATGTTCATTGCTACCAAACAAATTAACTTCGACCCTGGCCAAAATTATTCCGTAATATTTGATGAAACGAATGTTCTCTAGATTAAAGTAAAACTCTCATCATGTGCAACAAAATGAAGCTAACAGAATTATTAGCGGCAATGTGACAATATTTGCATTTATCTCGATTCGCCGGAAGCTTAATCGAAAACTGTTATGTCTGATCATCGTATCATATTTTTATTCGTGTCTCATTTCGTTGTAGTATCTCCTGAGCTTATTATGTCTCGCAACAAAATGTATCCTGGTTTCGTATTTCTTTTAATTATTATGTATACGTATATAAAAAGTTCCTCGCATAATCATCTTGGATCAATCATTTTAGCTGAAGAATATATTCTTATAATTTATTATTTGCATAGATAGACTCGGTTATCATTATTCAATTCTTGTGTTGATTCTTAATCATATGTATAAGTAATTGATTTAGCTCAAGAAAAAAATAATAAAAATAACAAAACAACAAACGATTGGGATGAAAATTCAACATTTAGTATATTCATTTAGTTAGATACATTATACGGTGAAATACGATAAAATAGAAAATATCTCGTATGAAATACTTGTCACGTATTTTAATACTTTTGGTATACAGAATAGCTAAAAAAATAGAATACCACTTGAAAAATTTTATACAGTTATTTAACGATCACACTAGAAGATTATAATAACATTATTTTGACAATTTTTCGGACAGATTATTGCCGTGGCGAATGCGATATATCCAGTTAGTTATTCATTTCATTAAAAAATGTATATTCTCTTTCTCCATACAGTGTAACAAAACAATGAACGATATTGATAAAACACGATCGGTTGCATCATCCGACTCGTCGCTGGAAAAGAAACGAAAGGCGAGTGATAGGAAGTGAGTCGGGACGGCAGCTTTGATCGCGGGCGCGTTATCGTTTCCGCTTTTGAGAACAGTGCGTCTTCGCAGCTTCCCTCGCGGCAGACGATTAAGAATCTGGGTTACTCGATATCGGGGAGACACATGACTCGCGGTCACGACGTCACGACGTGCAGCAGAGATCTCGCGCGAGTACATACTGCGTGTACACGCGCCGATTGCTTCATCGTTCATCGACATCACCGATGTCGATTGGAACAACGCGGTTGTCCGAAGGGTTGACCGGTCCGCTCCCAGCATCGCGGTCCCAGCAGCGTGTTTCGCGAAGCGAAAAAAACGTCATATACGAGTTGTAAAGGGACGCGAGGCAGATGCCCGATTACCGGGCCTCGTGAAAGAGGATGGAATCAGCTGATGCAACCTCTGAGTATTAAAACAGAAAACAGCCCAACCGCTCGGTATCTCGTAACGGAACTTGGGGTTGCGAATCTGGTGAAAATTTTTCTAAGAATTTTTCATATAATTTTCCAGATTTTTTATACAAATTGGCACACTTTTGAAAAGTGCCTTGACGGGTGAATTCGGAAATATTCTGAGATCTTTAAGATTTCTCATTCTATAATTCCAGATTGTCTTATTAAGATTTGAGGAAGTTTAAAAAATTTTTTCAGAAGTTATAGAATAAGAACTTTGTAGAAATAGAATATTTCTGAATATTAAAAAATTCTAAAGAAGTGAACTTTCTCGGTATTTCTGAAAAGTGTACCGACTCGTGTAAAAATTCTGAAAAAACTTTTCACCAGGGGAGTCGATTGGCTGAAAGCCGCGCGATTAGCTCCATCAACTTGCAACTTTTCTGCAAGAGCAGATTTTCCCGCATAAGCATAAGTTCCCTTTGCGAACGATTCAAGAATTCGAGCCCCTGAACGCGTTACGCATCCATGCACCGAGCGAAGTCGATAAAGAGCCGAGTGATGATGCGTGTTGATTCACTTGACGCGTAAGTTACGCCGGAGCGATGCCAACGACTTGGCCGAATGAATCACGTGGTTCACAGTGGTGGGAAAACGATATTGGGGAGGGAGGAATACAAAAGAGCGACGCAGCTCGTCGGGACGGAAATAGTAGCGATCAGTAGCGATTGTCATTACGCTCGTGGTGGTTTCGTCGTCTTCGTCGCCCGACGCGAGCAGCAGAGATCGTGAGTGAGTACCGAGTATACACGCGCCAATTGCTTCATCGTTCGTCGAAATCACCGACGTCGATTGGAACAACGCGGTTGTTTGCAAGGGTTGCCCGGTCCGTTGTCTGCATCCCGGCCCCAGCATCCGTCTCCAGCGTCCTTCCATGTTCAATCTACCCTCGTTTCGCCCAAACTTTTTTTTTCCCCCGAGCGAAACGCACGTTTGATGGAGAAGAGCGGAAAGATCGGAGTCTACGTAGCCCAAGGGATCTAATTGCATCGCGTTTCCTTCGTTCGTTTTCCTCCAGATGCCCCTCCATTTTATTGCTCGTTTATTAGATGCGATACGGATGCGACGTTTGTTCAGATTCGCTTCGTAGAGATAGTATCTAAACCCGGGATACGATACACGTGGCGCTCATCGTAGTTCACGCGCGCCTAATTCGGTTTCTCGTTGCCGTATCGCCACGGCCGCTCGGATCTGGTCGAAGGTCCGGTTTTTCAATTTTTATTCTGGTCAACTATTAACCAGAGGTTAGTCGATTCTCCATCTTTTTCCATGTTATTACCTAGGAAGGGACAGAGAATCGACTATCCTTTGGTTAAAATTTAACTGGAAAATGGAAAACCAGGCCTAACTAGACTTTAAAATGTATCGCTTTGTTATCGAGCGCCGACCATTGTTATCGAGAGCAGAACTGTTTTAGAACTGATTAGGAAACGCCCGCACCCTCGCCACAAGTCGTACATGCATGCGTTTTTCTTGGCCGAACTGGCTGCACCAGTTCAGAGTTTATCCTCTTCCTTCTACATTGGGAAGAGAGATAAAACTTTGCACTGGTGCAGCAAGTTTAGCTAGAAAAAAACAGGCCCCATTGTCTTCCTAGATACGACGCTTCTGACGCGGAAGTATCCAATTTCAGGAACGGCACGATCCGTTGGTTTCAGCGCTTGCGTCTCTCGAGAGGAGCGTCGGTCCCCAGGATAGATATTAGTCTTGAAAGCGAAGCTAATGAACAATTTTGTCAACTGCTTCTCTTGAACGTTATTGAAATTTTCCTATTCGACTTCTTTAGCGTCTTTCTTCAGGTGTAAAGGCATTCATGACGCTGAGCGTACACTGTGTATATGAACCAAACGGTCGCCAAAAATCGCCGTTTTCGAATTTTTAAAAAGATAAAAAGTTAGTTGAATCGAGATTCAAGTTGGCATTGACAGAAATGGACATCCGGGGAATTCAGATTGGCGAACGTTTCTTCTTTTTTTTTGGAGATCACGACACGATCTCGTCTCTCTTATCTATACTTATGTTGAACAAACAAACGTGAATTTCGTTATTCGATATCGCGGTTGCCAATCGCATGACCGTACTGCGCGTCGCACGCGCTTGTCCTTTTTGCTTCGTTTCATTTTTCTTTCAACAATTCGTCTTTCGAATGAGCCACGTTCCGTCGCTGTCGCTTCGAATACGTGAGACTTCGCAGATGCCTGAAGCGCACAATCATATCGCGCTCCAAATATATCAAAATAACGCAGCTACCATGGCACTCGTGATTTCGCATAAAAAGAACCTACAAAAAAAAGTTGTCGTTACTAAATATATTTAGTTGGCAGTATTTCTTTAATTCAAACATATGTTTTTCAATTAAACATACATAATGTACTCAAGTATATATATTTTTAATTAACAAATAATTATGTGAAACAACAAATATCTGTTTGAGAGCTCGTGGCCGCAGCATATCGAGGGGGAAACCGCTGAGGGCATTGCGTACAGATTTGCGGCATTACTGGGCATTAGTGTGGGCATTGGGCCTTGCTGGGGCATTATAAAGACAAAATAAGATAAGATAATATAAAGAAATGCCCACTGAGCATTAGTGGGCATTGATGTACAAGATTTTGATCAGCGGTTTCCCCCTCGCAGCATATAGTTGGATCAAGAAATATTTTCTTGATTCAACTCTTTCTCTTTTCCCCTCAGCGTACGTAAAAGGCACGTATCGTTTTACCTCGCGGTTGTCGCGATTGTCAATTGGGAGGCAAGCCACTACGACAACGTCGCGTGACAGAGACGTGCGTTTATAAATCAGCTTTTTATACATGCATTTACCACGTGACCCAACGAGTCAGTTTATCACGCCGAGTGAGAAATGCGCATCTAGCGGAGATCGAGTATTTTTGTTTTCTCTTTATGCGCTCGAAGAGGCGAGCAATCAATCGTAATCGCGCAATTTCGTCATTTCGAGGAAGAGGAGGATAAAGAGTCCGGGGGAGGGGGAGGGGGGTATTCGCGACGTATCGGTGTCATCGCGACTTGGCGCGTGACTGCGTTTTTTTTTTCTTCGGAAATCTCGTTGCTCTTGCTAAGCATATCGATAAACCGTGCGTATCGTACATTGTACACGGATGCACGACCGGTGTCGAAATACTTGGACGTAGGAATGCGGTATCTGAGGGACACGGGTCGAGGTCTGGAAGCCTTTTCCTACGACGAAATCGTGGAGAGCTTTAACCGTCGAACACACGTAAAAAGAGAAACTTGGGCTCACACGCACACGGGTGCCGCGGACTACGTTCACACGTTAAGGCCATTCTACAATTGCGTAAACGTAGTTGTAGGGTTGTAGGAGTAGAAGTAGTAATAAGTGTTGTACATCAAAGTAATATACAATAGAGTGAGATACGTCGTAATTGAAATGAATGATTAGTTAATTAGCTTTTACGTCCTACATTGTTGTAGTCGTGAAAGATCAAGTTCAGCCATCTTTTACAACAGGCTTTACAATTGGAAATGCTAGTTTAAAACTGTGTTTTACAACACTGTACAACCGCTAACAACCACGTTTACGCAATTGTAGAATAGCCTTTACACCTTGAGGATCCCGCGGCCATCTTTTTTACAGACGCAGTCAAATGTAGTTCTTTGCGCTTGCAATTCTCTCTGTATTAGCCTGTACGCAGAAAATAATACCAGGATGAGCTGCGGACCTGTGTAAAGAGCTTGAAAATTGCACAATTCTTCCACGCGATCCTAGCGAGAGATGATTCGTCGAAACGATGTCGAATCGACGAGTCATTTCTCGCTGGGATTAGAGTGCGCGTAAAGACAGATTGAGTCTTCTTAAAGGCTATTCTACAATTGCGTAAACGTGGTTGTTAGCGGTTGTACAGTGTTGTAAAACACAGTTTTAAACTAGCATTTCCGATTGTAAAGCCTGTTGATAAAAGATGGCTGGACTTGATCTTTCACGACTACAACAATGTAGGACGTAAAAGCTAACTTAATCATTCATTTCAATTACGACGTATCTCACTCTATTGTATATTACTTTGATGTACAACACTTATCACTGCTTCTACTCCTACAACCCTACAACTACGTTTACGCAATTGTAGAATGGCCTTTAGGTTTCATCAAACGTCGCTTAACTTTAATCTCGGTTTAATCCAGGTTTATCTCTTTCTAAAGTAACAGTTGGAAAGGGACGGGAACGAATTAGGCTGAGCTCAAAGTTAAGCGACGCTGGTGAAACCGGGCCTTAAGGCCTGTGTCCACGATGCTAGAACTTGGTCCAAGTTCTAGTTTCAAGAAATGTGTGGCCAATCAACTTGCAGCTATTCCATAAAAGCTGCACGTTGATTGGCTACACATTTCTCGGGACTAGAACTTGGACCAAATTCTAGATCGTGGACAACAGGCCTTTTGAAGTTGCTCATCGGATGAGCCGTTGTTGAGATCCGAAAATCTGAGGGCCTGTCGACTCGCGTAAACTACTTATTATTGAACTGTTTGCGAGATATTTTAAACGTGGAGTTGTTTACGACACGTTTGCGGTTACGCGTGTGTTCAAATTGCGTTTAATGACACAATATCGAACGTTACAGTTTCCCAAGTGTTCGTAAAATGTTATTGCCAGTAAAGAATTAACCAGGTGTTTGCAACGTATTTCCAAACGGTATAACCGCCGATAAAGCTCTTCATAAACAATGTAACTATCGATAAAACTCTTCATAAATAAATACAAACGTCATCTCTCGCTTAAAATTTTCACCGGGGCAGAGCAGCGGCCAAAATTTAGCAAGACAAAAGAACCGTGACGCAAAACAAGCGCGCGCGCGGTGCGTTCGCGGAGTCTAGCGCTGAAAGCATCGGTCTATCTTCGTTGTTTGTTACAAGTCGAACAAAGACTGTTTAGGTGCTAATAGCGCGAACGCGCCTTACACACATGTGGCAATATATGCATATAATTGCGGGAGCGATCAGCGAGACGGCCGTGGCTGCTCATTGTTCGGCCGACACTTGGGAATCCGTTATCGCCACGTGACCGCGCGTCCATCGCGTGTCCCGTCCCAAAACAACGGACGTTCGTAGGCCGAACCCTCCCCCGGGCGATTACCGTCGTGTCACCTTGGCGATCTCGCCGCGTATTCGCGTCTTCCGCTCTCGCGAGAGAAGTGAGTCACTCGTGAGTTCCGCAAAACCGCACAATTGTGCAAATCGAGCGACCGCCGCGGAGGCTGTGCGGGGAAAAAATACACACGTGCGTGTGCCGAGCTCTCCGATCGTCGTAGACATTTTTTCATTCGGTTGACCTCGACGCTCCTCTCGCGGTTCGAGCGGAAAAAGAAAATGGCTACGTCTGAAAATTCTCGGCGATAGCCGCGCGTGTTGCGAAAAGGAGAGATAGACGAGCGTCGACGTAAACGTTTCTCACGAGGCAAAATTGATCGCGGTTCCAAGACGAGATTCCGTCTCGTCATTTTCCCCCCCTCTCTTGTACGAGGTTTGACGTCTACTCTGCGTTTCAGTCCGAGACTTTATCGCTAGATTGCATTTTTACTTCGACGTATCGCCCTCGAGTAATACTCGCGAGCTTGGAGATCGAGCGAACGGAGGAAACTCGGTATATTCGCGTACTTTTCGTCCGCGATATCGGTTATCCCGTTTCGCACGAATCCGTGTCTAACCTATACTTCGTTATCGACACAATTTTCACTTCTAGGTAGCTCGATAGCTTGAGGATTAGCCATGAAGAGTTTGGTGGCTTTGCTGTTGCTGGCGGTCCTCGCCACGGGACATGCCATTGCCTTCAACAAGATCCTGGATGCTGAGTGGTTCATTTTCAAGGTACAAGGCCATCGCATTAGTAGCAAACGGCTACCGAGTCTTGCGTCATGGGTTAATCTAAACAGTTAAAGTGTAACGAAAGTTTAGCTTCCCTCCTCTCATATTCAGTTACTGTTTCTTAAGTGCATTAGCAACACTGACATACTTAACTTATCAACCACAGATTATATTTCAATGGAGTAACCTGTACATGTGTGTCGTTTGATAACAAGTGTAATCCGATTCGGTGCTTGGTAGCGAAACGAAGACGGCACTCGACTGCGAGAAGTTCTTGAGCAGGGTGTCCAGTGGTCAGGGAAATCTGGAAAACCGGGAAATGTTGGGGAAAAGTCAGGAAATTTTACGATTTATCTGGATTTTTTACATCGTTTCACATTATTTCTGAATAATTTAAAGCTTCTAGAAGATAAACCTTTCTCTGGCTCTCAGCACGCCAATTTTCTCTTTCGCCAAACATCAATTTACTTATAAATGTGGTCGGTAATTGATATTTTGATCGTCGTGTTATTTTATTTCAGTGTGTTCAACCGAGACAAAACTATAAAAGAAAAGATGAATTACTAAACTGTACAATCTAAGTAAGTTATTATCTAGTAAGTTGCGAACAAAATGCAGTTGGGCAAAACGAAAGCGTCATAGTAGTGTCTTTAATTTCAATTTTTATCTTCTTGAATTCCGGACTTTTGTTTCCAAAGAAAAATATTTCAAGGACCTCGTTATTTAACTTGATTTACCGTACGGATGTACGCAAATTATGCATCTTGAAGAAAGTTACGCTAAACTGTCAGGGAAAAATTAATTCCGGCTCCCGGTAAACCTGAAGAAGTCAGGGAACTCTTTTCCTAGAGTTTGCTGGACACCCTGTTGAGCCTATAATGTTCAAATGATCAAATCAGATGGATAATTGTAATGTCTGAAACAAGGGGTGAACCGCTGAGGACATTGTGGTGTACGGATTTGCAGCATTACTGGGCGCTTTTTGGGCATTAGTTTATGCATTAAGCCTTGCTGGGGCATTATAAAGTAAGATAAAGTAACGCGCACTGGGCATTAGTAGGCGTTGGTGTACATGATTTTGGTCAGCGGTTTGAACCCCTCGGTCTGAAAGGAGTGAAGTGTTGCTAACGTATTTGCTATTATTTTAAGATGCATCATAAGAAGGCCTACAAATCCCCGCTCGAGGAGGGCTACAGAATGAAAATCTTCTTGGATAACAAGCGCAAGGTCGCCGAGCATAATCGCAAGTACGAGATGAACCAGGTTACCTACAAACTGGGAATAAACAAGTACGGAGATATGGTGAGTATTGGGAAACAAATTATCTGTTGTTGGGGAGCGAGCGATTATTTCATAAGACGCACATTTCTCTTGCAGTTGCATCACGAATTTGTCAGCACGATGAATGGCTTCAACAAGTCATTGAGTGCCGTAAAGAAGCACCTGGGAGCAACTTTCATCCCGCCAGCTAACGTCGAATTGCCAAAGGAGGTCGATTGGAGGGAACACGGCGCTGTCACGGAAGTTAAGGATCAAGGGCACTGTGGATCCTGCTGGGCATTCTCTTCCGTAAGTCCGTCCTTTAATTCTACTGGTGTCTTGTAATCTTTCAATTCAATTTCGAACGATGATGATATCTCTGGATTGCATTTGTAAATGTTTTGCAGACCGGATCTTTGGAAGGCCAGCATTTCAGACACACCGGCGTCTTAGTGTCGCTAAGCGAGCAAAACCTGGTCGACTGTTCCAGCAAGTACGGCAACAATGGGTGCAATGGCGGTTTGATGGACAACGCCTTCCAATATGTCAGAGACAACAGAGGCCTCGACACTGAGAAGAGTTACCCGTATGAGGCGGAGAACGACAAGTGCAGGTTTGCCAGTCGATTATAAAAGCATGATTGAAACATTTGTAGAATGGCGTGATTCATTAAATTCCTAAAACTGCAGATACAATCCGAGAAACAACGGCGCTACCGACCTCGGCTTCGTAGACATTCCACAAGGAGACGAGGAGAAGCTGAAGGCTGCGGTTGCCACTGTAGGCCCCGTCTCGGTCGCTATCGACGCCTCTCACGAATCCTTCCAGCTTTACAGCGAAGGTACGTTATTATTCGTGCTTACATTTACTTGATACATTAATAAAGTAATGTTTTTTTTCATTTCATCCCTGGCAATAAGTTTGTGTAACCTTTTTAATTTTGTAAATCGGAAATCTAGTCCACAATTGGCGATACTAATTCTTATGTCGCAAGAGCTGAACTCCTTTTACTTGCGTTCTCAATTCTTTTTTTGTACCTCAAATCTCACGGGGGATTTTTTTTAGGAGTGTATTACGATCCCGACTGCAGTGCGGAAAATCTTGACCACGGTGTGCTGGTCGTCGGCTATGGTACAGACGCGGAAACCGGTCACGATTACTGGCTAGTTAAGAACAGCTGGGGCGAATCGTGGGGTAAAGGCGGTTACATCAAGATGGCTAGAAACAAAGATAATCAGTGCGGTATAGCAACCAGTGCTAGCTATCCTCTCGTTTAACTTAATAACGAGCTCTAGCGCGTTGTGATCCGCTAAACATGGCATGTGCTTAGGGACCTAGAAAAGTTTCGCGATTAAAAAAGAAAAATGTTTTTACGCACTTCCTAATGTATTATAATCTTAATTGCACTTTAACTCAAGCTGTAGTAGAATTTCTGTAGCCAGTTTTCCTTTCTTACCGTGCTATGAAAGGAATTTTTGTTACAAAGGGTTTTACGGATCTCCAAGCTTTCTTAGGTCTCTATGTAATTGTTTAATTTGAACAAAGCCAAAAGATAAACGTTCGCGAAAAACGCGAAGGTTGCGAGGACGACGACGATTCGTCGTTCATCGCTTTGATAAGTTGGATTTAGCGACAATTGTGGACGCGTGTTATCTTAAGTTAGATTTAATCATAATTTTTTATTCAAGTTTATAAAATGGTTAATATTGCCCAGAATATTTTTTTAGTATCCCAAGACAAGAAATGTCCGTGAAAACTTGATCCTCTACTAAAGTTACGTAACTGATAAATGGTCGATCTAATTAAGCGGTTTCAAGAAATTAATTACACGTGTGTCTCTCTGGTAATAATCCAGAATTAACGCCAGGTGTTGTTCATTAAGAAAATTGATCTCTATTTTTTAGAAAACATGGGAAATAAAGAGATTCTTAATATGCTACTCTCATTTATCTTCTACACTTGTGAATAATAGGTCCGATATCATTGTACGACAGCGATGCGTCACGGGACAGATGCGATATGTTTTCCCTTTCAGTGTTTTGACTGCTGCTTCATCGCGATCTCTCGACGCGGAAACCGAGACGATGATGGATCGTCAAGTTATTACGATTCAGCGTTATCTCTGATAAATACGAGCTGCGTCAATTTCCGATAAGCAGTCGCACATTGAACCAAAAATGTCCTTTTCCCCCCTTTATCGCCCATGATTGTATTGTCAGTAATTATGCCAGGTTTCTTTGAGATATTAACATTTATGTTTTACTATTTCTTTAAAACATATTGTCACTTATATCGTATTATTATTCGCTTAAGGGCCAGTTTCGGTCAACTGCTAACCGAAAGTTAATTGATTCTCCGTCTCTTCTTAAATAATGAGATGGAAAAAGATTGGGCGTTGACTGAACTCTGGCATACGTTGGTTTCACCAACGTTGCTTAACTTCAAGCTCGGCTTAATTCGTTCTGTCTCTTTTCAACTGTTTAGAAAGAAACTAACGTGAATTAGACCCAGTTTCGTCAACGTTTAACTTTAAGCTTAGCTTAATTCGTCCTCTGTCTTTTTTCAACTGGTACTTTAGAAAGAAACAAACTTGAATTAGGCCCAGTTTCATCAACTTTTGTTTAACTTTAAGCTCAGCTTAATTCGTCTTCTGTCTCTTTTCAACTGTTACTTTAGAAAGAAATCAACTTGAATTAGGCCCAGTTTCACCAACGTTGTTTAACTTTAATTCGTCCTTCGTCTCTTTCCAACTGTTACTTTAGAAAGAGACAGACGCGAATTAAACTAATTGTAAGATGAAAGTTAAGCGACGTTTGGTGAAACCGGGCCTAAGAGTTGGAAAAAGATGGAAAGTAAATTAAACCGCGATTAAAGTTGATCTGCATTGGTAGAAATAGGCACAAGAGAGGTACTGTTATTAACATTTTCATTAAAGTGCGCGATATGTACGCGCGTGAGTTGATTTAAAAAATTTTACCCGCGACATGTTTCGAAGAGGGCGCTTTCCAATCGGAATTGAAGCAGCGGAAGCAGCCATCGTCTCTGTTATCACAGAAACTGACAGGGTTTCTTCGACGTGGCCGTATCGGTCCAGTGATTGGACCGGGAGCCATTAACTAGACAAACAACAGGGTTTCTTCGATGCCTCCAGCATGAATGTCGTTGTTGTAACCGGCGGTACGGGGCTCGTGGGTAGAGCCATTCAAAGTGTCGTCGAGCAGGATAAGAGGGAGAACGAGAAATGGATATTCGTTGGATCGAAAGACGCGGACTTGTGGTGAGTCAAGTAGTCGTCGAGGTTAGGTCGACCAAGTCGCTCGCGGGACTTTTAAAAATTGCCCACTTACCGAACGTTCACTTTTCACCGACTTTCGCAGTGACAAGGAGAGCACGCGGAGGTTGTTCGAGGCTCACAGACCGACCCACGTCGTTCACTTGGCCGCCATGGTCGGCGGCCTCTTCCACAACATGTCACATAATTTGGACTTTCTGGTAAATATCCCCCGAGGAACGCGGGATCTCTTGCAACTCGCGCCTGTCCAGGGATTTTAACTCGAACGTGGCTTCGTTTGCGATTCTAATATCGTAATCTTATGCTTGCAGCGGAACAATGTGCACATGAACGACAACGTCCTGCACACAGCTCACGAGCACGGTGTCACGAAGGTGGTTTCGTGCCTCTCCACTTGTATATTTCCCGACAAGACGTCCTATCCGATAGACGAAACTATGGTAGTAACACGCAAATATATTAGATACACTGGCTGCGATAAGAGCTCGTACATCGGTACCTGTTCTGTGTGTTTCAGGTACACAACGGACCGCCGCATCCTTCGAATTACGGCTACAGCTACGCCAAGCGACTCATAGACGTTGCTAACAGAGGTTACCACGATCAACACGGTAGACAGTACACCAGCGTGATTCCTTGCAACGTATTCGGCCCCCACGACAATTTTCGTCCCGACGCCAGTCATGTAATACCTGGTTTAATGCGGAGACTCCACGACTTGTGCAAAGATGGTACGAAGATAGCTTTGCGTCGTTTAAACGTCATTTAAATGTATCGAATGAACATTTTCTATCGGAAGGAAACACAGAAGATAAGGTATTCACTGTGCTGGGCTCGGGTAAACCTCTGAGGCAATTCATCTACAGCATAGACTTGGCGAAGCTGATAATTTGGGTGCTGCGGGAATATGATTCTGTGGAACCGATCATATTGTCAGGTAATTATTCACTTGGACTCATTTTCCTAAACCTCTTATCGTTTTACGGTGAATGTAAATTGTCAACGGCTTTGTGGCTGCTACTATTCTTACCGCTGAAAAGTGTCGGCGAACTTTATCGCAGCGATTGCAAAAGAAAGATGGTAATTTTCAGTGGACGAAGCGCAAGAAAAATCGATAGCGCAGGTGGCGGAGACGCTGGCGCGAACTTTCGGCTTTAAGGGACGCGTGGTATACGACACGTCGGCAGCGGATGGACAGTACAAGAAAACGGCGAGCAACGCGAAGCTACGAAAGTACCTGCCCGATTTTCAGTTCACGCCTTTCGATCAAGCGATCGAAGAGACTGTTGATTGGTATATAAAAAACTACGACCGAGCGAGGAATTAAAATAGTGGGATTGCAAACTTTATAATCTTGCTACGGTTTATACTTGGAGATACGAGCTTCAGTTACAGCTCGTCGGAATTCAGTTATTAATGGTGAACGATATGAATGTCACGAGCGGCAAAACTGCAAAATATATTGAAGATCGATGGGTGTTGATCGTATAATTTTATCATGCTGTAAAGAAGCTGTTTTCCGAAGTAAATTATCTTTACGAAACGTTGTACTTGTCACTCGAGATGAACGAGATCGAAACGTTTCGTTAAACCTTTGCAGGCGAGTTCAATCGAGGCCTCTAGAATTGGCAATAATTTCGGTGAGTATTTCCAGACTGTTAAATAAACATTTGAGGATACGTGGATATTTTTATTGATCTGGAAAGTTACCTACCGAATGCGCATACTAAAGATAGATCCAGGCGAACACCTGCCGCGGTGCATTTATTTTCGCTCGTTCGAGGCACTATCGGAGTATATTTTAGGTCAGTTTGCGCATAAATTTGACCGATAGACCGTTTTATGATGGGTACTGACTGACGCGACGTGAAATTTAAACGTAATTTCGCAAATGTGTATCAGCAGAAAAAAAAAACTTGATTAGCGGCTCCGAGAATTTTCTTTAACGCCTAATATACTTGATATATCTTTTGCTATTTTAAGAATATTCGGGCAGACTTTTGGAGGCGGAATCTTCGGCGAAAGTGGTCTCTCGCAAATTGAAGAGCCGCAAATCAAACCGTTGAATGCAACGTCTCTTTGGTGAATTTTTAATTCGGGATTCGGCCAATTCTCAGTTAGCGAGAATGTCCGAAATTCAGGAACATCGCGCGCGCGATGTAAAGATGCCGGCCTTTGAAAAGGTCCATTTCAGGTTTTCAATTAATCCACATCTTGAAAAGCTGAATAAAGGACGACGTCCGTCCACTCGTAAATTACCGTTCCGCTGATGTCCGTCTCCCATTGTAACACACAATCCCGGTTAATACGCGGACAGAGCGGAGAAAATTTTAATTAGCCGACGTCAGAGTACAATCGGCTCAGCCCCGGGAACAATGGACCGGGAAATAAAGGATCGGTCGTTTGAATGAAAAAGAAAAAGAAAAACAGGTCACGATAATTCTCGCGACGAACGGCGAACGACCGGCGATCGATCCGGGCGAGGATAAACCACGCGCGTGTCCTTATCGAGACGCGTCTTCGACCCGCGACAGGACACGAGGGACCCTTCGCCCCGGCGGTCGTTTCCCTCGAGAGAAATGAATCACCCCGCTTTTTTCCCGAAACGTTCCTCGCGTGCCGCTACTCGCGCGCGACGTCTCCGTTACCGCGATCGAGTCGATCGATCTCGGGGCGAATGTAATTCACCGTCTTACGTGGGATATAATAGGATTATCGGCTCACTCGCAGTCCGATTAAATTCTCGATTAAACCGCAATCAATTCTTCAAGTGAAAATTTAATCGCGGCCGCTACTTGAGCTGCAACTCGTTCATTTTCAGCGCTCCCAGTAATAATTACGTCGAATTAATTGAATTGGGGGTCGAATTAAAACATCACCACGCGAAAATAAAACGAGCGCTTGACGTTGCGGTTCCACTTGCAATCGAATTGGTGGAAATTGTTGTAACGCATTGTAAAAATATTATATACGAATACTTCGATCCGGATACAATCTTGCGATTAATAACGCTTGCCCTACAATCGATTGCTACAATTCGGACCTGACTAGCGCATTAATTCTTTTGATCTTCAGGATATCATGGATACCGCCAAGTGTTAAAATAACGAAAACGGATTATTTTTCGGGAAATCCATACGTCGCACAATCGGATCGGTGAAATTGTAACGTATGTTGCAAAACTATTATTGCGTTTTTAATTGGACGTGTTCCTTCTAAAATTTTTGGGGTGAAAACAGAGTGAAATATTCATTCCAGTGGAGAAAATATTTACTTCAATGGAGTGGCTATGTAATGAATTTTACTCCATGGTTCCGTTTTCACTCCGAAAGCTTTAGAGAGCGCACGGGCAGAATTTTCTTTTAAAATTGATCCTGAAAATTGTATAATCGTGGGACAACGCGGTATTTCAAAGAATTTTTTAACGAGTTTTTTTTTGAAATTTTACCATACGTTTCGCTAGTAAAATTACTAGTAAAATGTATACTAAGTATAGCGAAATTTTAAACAACTCGCGTAGTTCTTCAAAATGCCACGTTGTCCCACGATCACACGATTTTCAGGATAAATTTTAAGAGAAACTTCTCTCCGCGTATAATCTTACAATGTGCATAATTGAACGCTTACGCTAGTCAATTGCCACAATTTGGATTTGATTGCCGTACTAATGTATCGATTCTTTTAATCTCTAGAACATCTCGGATACCAACAGGAAGAAAAATTATTTAACGACTTTACACTGGCTGGTTTCATTTAATAATTTATTCCAACGTTTCGACCGTCCGGATTGTCCCTTTCGAGGAAATGTCTACAATTTGGAGAAACTTATTATTTATAAGCCGTTCGTGTAACAATTGGCGGTATAGCCACCGAGACAAAATGAAATTCACAACTCTACACTTGCGTATGTTAGTCAAACGTTACATTGTAAAAAGATGTCATCCGTCTCCGAGTATCGGACGGAGAAAACTGTGTTCAAGAGGGCACGTCCATCCGACACAACAGCCGCAGTAGGGCCGCGGTCAGGGACGTTACATCGAAAAGGCACAGTGAACACGAAGCGATAAATAAATAAAAACACGAGAAATATGATCGGAGTCAAAATTGAAGGAAATCGAATGAATAGGACGTGAAGAAAAAGAACGCTGAGGTAACGTCAAAATTATATCTTATATCTTGTCTTGGATAACGCCGAGTGTTCGAATAATGATGGACGGATCTTTTCGCGAGATCTGTACACGGAGGGTAGTCGCGTTCACCCTCGCCCTCCATCTAGATGTACGCGCGCGTTTATTCATTGATATAAAATCTGAATATGATTATCAATGAGTAGCGATTTCAAAATCAGGGGAAAGGGCGATTCAGTGGAAAGTCCATAAGTCACGTATGCGCGATAAGATAAGGGAATGCTGAGACGGAAGTGCTCCGATTATCCGCGCTTACGTTCTCCATTATCCATACGTTCGCCTGTGATTCTATCGTGCGTAATCTATCGCATTTTATCTGCGTGCATGCGATACGACGTATAAATGCCTAAATAAACCAACAGGAAAGAACAGTGTTATACGGAGAAACGCGATGCAATAAATAATCAACTGCTTAATACTTTCGTGACGCACCAACTTAGGTCTGGTTTCACCAACGTCGTTTAACTTTGAAGGATCGTCTACGATGGACGAAGTAAGCCTGGTGCAAGAATCCTAGCGGAAAAAGTTTCTATAAGTAACTACAAAAAATTGACTTGAAGTAGAAATTTGTAGCAATTTTTACATCTTCATTGAAACGTTAAACACTACTGTTTTTTGTAAAAGTATCTGCAAAATCGTACCACAAATTACGATGTTCTCAAATCAAGAAGTTATTGCAAGTAGTGTTTCATGAAAGTGTACAATTGTGTAAAAATTATTGTAGCACAAAACTTTACTACTAGTTTAAAAAATTGGAGAAACAAAATCCTAAAGAGTTAAAACATCTGCTTACTCGTAGGATGTTACAAAAGTTGACAAACGTGTTCCAGTTCTTGCATTTTCATGGTGATTTTTATAACAATTTTTTAACTTACGTAGAATTTCTCGGATTCTGGCGGTTGTATTTAATTTTTTGTAGAATCTTGTAGAATTATTTCCGGTAGGAAAGTCAGAGTAGGAGTAAAGAAACGAATCATTTCCATTTCTTACCCCTACTTGAGCTCCGACGCTTACTCTCGGCGAATTAGAGCGCGGTTCGACCAGTGCTATAAATATTTTACAAAATTATGCCTGCACCTTACCTTTTACACTAATAAGTAAAGGTTACGGTTTCCTTAATTCTCGCTGCTTGCTTCCAGTGTATACGGTCCTTAAGCGTAGCTTAATTCGTTCTCTATCCAACTTTAGAAAGAGGCAAACAGGAATTAGACCGAGATTAAAGTTAAGCATTTTCGCAAATAGGCTTAAAAAATATACATATTTATATAAACTTGTAAATAGCTTACCGAATTTTGAGGCCTTCACGCACGAATCTATTTAACACGTGAGTGCCCATCTACAATAAAGATTTAAACCCTGAGCCTTAAGAAATTGACTAATCGCAATCGCGCGTTCTACTCCCCCTCGGCCGTGATTGGTCAATTTCTTAAGACTCCGGGGCTTAAATCACCTATCGCAGACTGGGACTGATACGTAAACCGTACGAAAATCGTCCAATCAGAGTCGACTATTCCCCTCCACATTAGGGGCTTCAATCAGAGTCGACTATTCCCCTCTACATTAGGACTTTCTCACGGCTAAGCAGATCCGTGCGCGAACTCGTGAAGGCCTTGGCGCGCGTCGCTGAAAAAACGCTCAAGACGGACAAGGAAGTAACTCGGCCACGAAAGGGTTGAACTGCCGATCGACCTGGCGGACGCGTTTCGGCAGCTGCGGGTAAAATGAAATAAAACAAAACGGAGGGGGTGGCGCGTACACGCGCGCGGACAAAGGGATGGTGGCCCAAACGTTCCCGGGGCGCGAAGCGACGCTCGGCGTCGAGACGCAAGCGCGCCTCGGCGCCGCCGCCGCCGCCGCCGCCGCTACGGAGGGAGACTCGCCGGCGAGGGGGGGGGGGGACTTTGTCTTGGGTGCCACCTCGGTGCCGGCACGGTTCAGTCAGTCGCGCCTCGGGGTGGTTCGCTCCGCTGTACCTCGCCGCTCTCCGTCGGTGTGCTCGCCGAGAGATGTGCTGCTCCTCCCGCGCTGGTGGCGCGGACGCGTCGTGATTGCGCGCCCTCGGCACGTGGCCGGTGGGTAGCGTACGCGACTCTCGGTGGCGCCGGGGCTTCTCTGCTATCTCGTTTACAGGAGACAAGGGGGACGGAACGATGACGTTAAGGAGGTACGAGGCTCCAGGGCGATCTCGGACCCGGTAGCGGTCGGTCTACCCTCTTCGCGCGGATCCCTCGAGAGCGTCCCGGTGGACCGTGAGAGAGAGAAGAGGCCTCGAGACGCTGACCCGCGGCGATCCTGACGTCGCGGAGACACGGGAACGGAGGGCGAGCGTGAGCGGGCGCGAGGGGATAAAGAGACGCGGGGCCGCCGCGCCGCGCCGCGCCGGTGGCATCGCTCGGCGCTGACGGGACCGACGCCGAGCGTCGGCCACCGCCGTCGTCCGCGCAGTGGACGCGCGGGCGATCTCGGCTTCAGCGAAAAGAGAAAAAAAAACCGAAAGAGAACGTGGAGACGGTTCGAGAGTTGGCCATCGATCCTGGGACGTCGCGTCAGGGGTGTGTAAGGATTATGCAAAAAAATAATACACGTTGATGAAAATTGCTCGGGGCGCCGCTCGATTAGAGAGTACGTTTCATTTGTGTGCCGCTCGCGACCGTGTCCTTCAGTTCCCGTTGAATCGATCGAAATTGTATTATCTTGGACTAATTTGAAATTACGATCGTCGCGGTTTAGCTATCGAGTTGAACTTTGGTAAGCTCGTTGATTTATTGTTGTGACTAGACCGCGGCTGATACTGGCTGATCTTATCGCAGCGGCGCGTGCAGCGATGAACGCGCGATATTTTCGCGTTGGATCGCGTAAAGCAATTGCGTGCGAAGAACCGTCGGTTCCCGATCTCGGGCTTATTCGTGGTAAAATCGTCGGCCCCCTGTCGATTGCCTCCAGATCCCGAAGACAAACTGCGGGTGTCTCGCGCGAAATCCGTCGTATCGCAGAGGCCGCGCGTTACGTCACCGCGGCGATAAACGGCGGGGCGATAACAATTTGTAACGGCAAAAATAACGCGAGGATCAATCCCGCCGGCAATTCACGCGCGACGCGGCCGCTCGTCGGCGTATGATAATTTAATTAGGCGATATCGATTATATTCGCACTCGCGTAGGCTCGGCGAATTAGCGCGTGGACGAGCCCCGCGTGTATCTCTTTCTGCTCCGGAGCAGAGCTCGATTCTCGAATTCACTCGCGAGAGTGTGCGAAAATTCTGGCTCTTGCAGAAAAGCTGCAAGTTGATCGGCTGCTCGCGCAGCTTCTAGCCAGTCGACTGCAACTTTGCTGTGCTCTCTAAAAGCCAATCGGTGGATTGTCACCGATTCAGGTCCGGTTTCACCAACGTTGTCTAACTGTGAGCTTAGTTTAATTCGTTCTTTGTCTCTTCCCAACTGTTACTTTAGAAAGACGCGAATTGAACTGAAATCTAAGTTAGTCGACGTCTGGTGAAACCGGGCCTTACAGTTGTGGGTATACCGCTGCGATTTTCAGCAGTATACAGGTGGAAAATTTATGTTTTCTTGTTAAAAAGAATGCCGGGTAAAATTTCTGTGTTAAATGCCTAACACATTCATTTCTTTTCAGCTATTTTAATAATTTTACATTTGACGTCAGTTAACGCAAGAGCAACATGTTACATTAACACGTGAATGCGTTAAACGTTTAGCACAAAAATTTCCACCGGCATTTTTCTTAAAGAAGAAAACACAAATTTACCAACTGTGTACTTAAGATGATCTTTAAATGTAGGAATTGACCGTAAACAAGGCTTAGTGTGCATTCAGTGCGCTCTAGTGCAACCAACCGAATTTGCTATTAGTTTAAATCGTGTTTGTCTCTTTCTAAAGTAACAGTTGAAAAGAGATAACACGAAGCTAAGCTCGAAGTTAAACAACGTTGGTGAAAGCGGGCCTAAGTTGAAAGCGCGAAATGGTAGCTGCAAAGATTTAGTTCCCTTTTTATTCTCGCAGCCGGGATTGATCCTCGCGAAAGCTTTATCGCGGAATACATAACGGTATCTCTCTTTCGAATGAATTCGAGAATCGAGCCCTCCCGGCCGTCGACGGTATATTCTTCGATTTAACGGCGGGTTCCCTTGCCCGCGAGTCTCGCGCGTGTCCGCACGTCGGGGAACTCGTGGAGATATAAATCGGGAGCGAGTTAATACTAAACAATGTAATTGTTTTCGACGGGTCGGCTTATTTTTAGTCGTTCCACAAATAACGCGGTCGAAAATTAAAGACAGACCAGGGGAAAGAATGGAAATAGAACAGTATTTCAATTATATATTCTTCTGTACGTGTGTTCCGGGGTAATCTGGAATTTATTTCAATTCACTTTTAGCACGCGCGACGCTCGCAACGTCTTTTCGCAATAATGCAGTATTCTGTGCTTTTCGAGATTATAAGTGTACACGTTTCACGCTCGGGATTATTTTCTTCAAAGGCAATTCGTCGATACACTTTAGAATGGCATCTCTCTCTCTCTTTTCTTGTTGCTTGTTGTTATAAAAATTGATAAATTATATATATAATATAATAATTATAATAAAAATATATATACATTTATATTTATATTATATTTATATTATACTATATTATATATGAATAATATAAATATCAGCACGCACGAACGTATTTGCGCCACGCAATCGTGAAATTGTGAGCGAATCTCCCCGCTATCGATGTCTCGGAAGCACCGATTGTTATTCTACGTCCTGTATTGTATTTTTCGCAATATCGTCGCGGTGTAAAATATCACCAGCGACTAAATAATTTGAATATTTTTCGTTTCTCGACACCCCGCTTTTGTCGTTGACACCGGCCATTTAAAACTTGGCCGGCTTCAAGCTGTTTCTGCGGAAACGGGGACAACGAGGAGAGTGTCAATTTTCATAACTTTTGTACGTTTTGCCTTCTATCGCCGTCGACGAAATTTTGCAAATAGAGTCGCGTGAAACTACGGTACGCTTCGTCAAATATACGAAGTAACAGAATGAGACGCGAAAACTTCCAAGTCTACGACCTATTGCGATTATTTTTTCATGAAATAAGTGTCGCTTGGGTTCCTCACTTAACTGGGCGAGTTTCGTGCGACAATAACGAAAATTGCTATTGCGAAGAAATAAGCTGAATAATTAAAAAAACAAAACGACATATAGAAAACTGCTAATGCAAGGGTCTAAGGCAAGATGTAGGTCGCCCATACTTTGTAATTTATTAAAACGTGAATTCATACGCCGTTTCTTTCCACCTTTGTCATGCGCGCCGGTTTCTTTAAAAAAAAACACAATCTCTACGGTAGACTTTTCTCTAACAGTGAAACGCGAAATGCGAAACATGATTAATTCAATGCTCACAACAGATTTGTGAGCAATTACGCATCGAAATTCCGTCGAGCGCGCGCCAAAATTTCACACTTGATCATGACACGCGACCCTAATCGATATCCACGATTAGGGCCTTCGCACACAAAATTGCATAGCTGCATGTGCATAGCATGAAAACTGTTTAAACCAATGAACATTGAGCATTGAGTCGCCATGATTGATTTACATAAAATGCTTATTGGTCTAGACTGTTTTGTGCTGTGCATATGCAACTATGCAATTTTGTGTGCGATGGCCCTTATACGTACGCGATTTCATATCGCGTAAAAATTGTTGCACGGAGATTATCGTACGCGCCGCGCTCGTCACATTTTACAAACGTCCATTCATAAAAGTCAATCGCGAGCGACGCGAGGAATCGCGAACAAAACGTGCCATCGCGCCTTGATTTACGAGAGAGAGAGAGAGAGAGAGAGAGAGAGAGAGAGAGGAGGGAGGGGAGAGGGAGAGAGGCTCTACTACTCTCTCCGACGGGAAGTTTCTCTCGCACAATTCAGAGATACTTAACTCTATAAACGCGAACAGGCGCGACGCTGTCCCTTTGAGATACGACGAGCGAGAGCTCGCGGCGTGCGGTGTTTCTTCGAGTTTCCTTCGCGCACAAGCCGAGCTTGGACAATGTAATTCGCAATTTTCGCAGTCGGACCGCCTAGCCCGACCCGCCCCGTTTATTGAACGTTGTTTACAAAACGATTATGTCGGCGATACTTTGTAATTACGGGGCGGAGTAAACGGGCTCGATTATTTCAACACTTTTAACGGAGGGGAAATTGTGTGCGCAGACGATGGAGCTCGGCGTCTATTATTATCGAAAGAATAGAGAATACTCC
Organism: Vollenhovia emeryi; assembly: GCF_000949405.1. Lineage (NCBI taxonomy): Eukaryota > Metazoa > Arthropoda > Insecta > Hymenoptera > Formicidae > Vollenhovia > Vollenhovia emeryi. The sequence goes on from NW_011967186.1 coordinate 1,016,645, forward strand.
AGTACTTTGAGAAAAAAAAAAATTGTATCGGAAAAATCGCTTCCGTGCTTGAAAACTATTTATAGAACTTTTCACCGGCGCACTCGATTGAAGAGTGTTGTAGCAATGTACATTGCAAGTTGGAAGTATAAGACACACAACGAGACGCGCGGGGAGAGAGAATTTTCCCTTGAAATTTGCCTGAGAAAGCATTTTATGGGAGTTTTTTTTTTCCTCAAATTTCACTCTCAACTCAATTCGGAAAACTCGTAAAATTCGTTGAAACGCCACGTTGTCCCACGATTGCACGATTCTCAGGGCAAATTTGAAGAGAACGTTTCCCCCCCGTCCACCGTTTCGATGGGAAATTTATTGAAAGAGGTCTCGGAAGACGATCTTTCCGTAACATGAAGGGGCCCGACAGCATTTGACGACGGGACGGCATAAAAGTGTCCCGAGACCGATCTCTCGCGGTTTCGATCGCGCCCGATAGTGTTCTCCACTAATAGCGTTCTCTGTTTTGCAGGCTGCCGAGCTTTCAACCTCGCGCGGACCGTCGAAGGACATCGAGGGACAGTTTGACGTGTCCGTTCGTCCAGTGTCTTATCAGTGAATAAATTAGTGAGTCATCGGGCGACGATTACATCGCGCCGGGCGGCGCGATGCGGCGTCGTGTCGCTCGTCGGCGCGCCGTCGGTGGTAGCCGCGGGGAGGCCGTCGCGGCGACGAGCGGCGTCGTCGGCAGGGCCGCCGAAGAATGGACGACGTACGCCGCGATAAGAGCCACGGTCACAGCTGTCAGTGCGTCGGTCGGCGCGGCACGCGACGCCGACGTCGGCGTCGCCGTCGGTCGCCGCTGTTTGCCCGCCGCGAGCGCCGGGCAGGCCGGGCGGGTCGCGCGGTGATTCGCGTGTGAGCAGGTGGATTCGCGGGGCTTCGCCGGCCTGTTGGATGGAAGTCGACGACGACGAAGGCGGCGACGACGACGCGACGCGAGATGCCTGGTATCGTGGTGTTCCGGCGACGCTGGAGCGTCGGCAGCGACGACCTCGTCGTGCCCGGCGCTTTCCTCTTCATCCTGCATCTCATATGGTGAGTGACGCGAATAAGCGGCTGGGTGAAACGGAGGGAGCGGAGAGAGAGAGAGAGAGACCAAAGGGGATGTAAAACGGAGCAGAGAGGATCCAGGCGAACAGCTGTGCGATGTACCGCGTGCTCGCGCTCGCGAGCCAATTTTTCTTGGAGCCGTCGCGAGTACACAATGCAATTAAGTACTTAAAGATTGTCTCGTCTAATGGCAATGCTCCACTTTGCTTTCTCGACCATTCTCCGTCCCGTTTCGTTGCAGTTGGGAATAAGAGTACACGGAGAGAATTTTCGTTAAAAAATTTACCCTGCAAGTAAGATGTATATTAAGCGTAATTACCGGTAAAAAGGTGTGGTAAATTTTTAAGGAGCTCTCATAAAATTCTTCAAAGTGCCGCGTTGTCCCGCGATCGCGCGATTTCCAGGATAAATTTTAAGAGAAAATTATCTCCGTGTAAATAATCTTTCCACGTGTTCCGATCTGTACAAGATTCCCGTTAGTTTTGTCACTGGAAACGTATAAAGTTCGTGGCGAATGCAGGATTCGTAAAATTGTCGATCCTTTAAATCTAAATAATGAAACTAGAAAAGATTGGAGCCTTTGACTAGTTTCCAACGGAATGCATTAAAACCTTACATAATTACGTTTTGTGCGCTTTCCCTTCTGTCTCTTTTACTTTCCGTACTTTTTCCGAAGTAATTTAGATCACGTTTGAATAGCAATTATTGTCAGTGATCGTTGAGGGAATTAAAACTCGCGCTTTTTACGATAAGGTCATAAGGCACGTAAGACACGTTATTATCATCGCCCCATTGTAAATTTAGATATATTCAACGAACCAGCTGCGCGTATCCGTAAGCGCGTTTTAATCCGTGCATAATGTATCATGAATCCTTGAACAAAGTAACCGAGACACATAATTCGAAAACGTCGCATTTAATCGTTAACGGATCGAGATACGGTTTATATTGCAATTTAGTGACAAAATTATCCCCCCATCATTATCCACGCGTAGTCATCAAAGTTGTATATCTCTCAAATTTTTAAGCGCTATTTAATACGCTATTAAAACTTGAGACGTTTTAGCAACAGATGTCGATTTTACAGAGAGCTGATTTTAGAGAAAGTCTCGAAGACACTTGTGTCACAAGACATTTTTCCCTCTTAATAGTAAAGGTTTTTTTTTCTTAAAATTGAAATCACGTTGGTGTAAAACTTACTCGCAATTTACGCGAACGGACTTGATGCATTTCCTTAGAAACGTTACTGAAAGAAAGAGCTATCTCCGCTTACATTTGGTCGACTAACGTCGCAGATTCTGACGCACGCACCGTGCAAAACGTTGAATTTTATTTGCCAAATTATCTTGCAACTTTGTAAAAAGAAATGCAATTTCGCCGGAACGTTACTCGTCTTGTTACCCCGGACGTTAATGGACGCCGCATGTTTCATCTCCGAAGGGTTCTCGAACTCGACCTATATATTCGATTTTACGCGCGCCAATTAGGAACTCTCTCACAGATTCCAGTCAATTCATTTCCGCCGCGATCTGCTAATTGATTGCGCGAATATGTACCATGGTATCTACGTACCGCTATGAACGTGCATCCGACTAGATCCACGAAGCTGAAGCTATTTACCCGGACTGGTAAATGTCTGGATGAAACTTACGAAAGTGGAATTTAAAATTAAAATTCCGGCAAAGGGAAAACGCGGCAGGCAATATGCTTCCATAATAATTAAAAAATTCTTAAGTTAAATGTTTTTAAAAAATTTTAAACTGCGCGGAAATTCGACGAGAGAGCTTTCTGTCTACCCAGAAATTCAGTCGACGACAACTGTACTCGTCAGTCGTTACAAGCGGAAAAGATTGATACTTAACAAATCTTTAAGCCTACTACTTTTCTGTACAGTCGTAAATCTAAATGGAATAGAACATTTTTACCGGAAGAGAATCTTTGCGCGCAAAGTGCGCGCGGGACATTTCTGCAGGAATTCACCTGTGAATTTTGAATTTCTCACCTCGTGTAACGAAGGTATCTTGAATTCAATGCCTGATCAAAGGGGTAACCTAACCACTTGACGTATTCGTGCCTCCGAAATCATTGTAAATTCCTTAAGAAATCCCCGTGTAATCATTTTTCTTCATTTTCAAGTTTCTTTGCTTGATGAACACTAACCGATGTAGAAAGTTGCAACAGTACTAGTACTGTTTATTGCGATAAATATTACCACGTGCCTCGGTGGTCGAATTGGTTGGGACGCCCGCCTGGAGCGTAGAGAGGTCCAGGTTCAAACCCTGGCTGAGGTTATTATTTGTCGCAATGAATTTTCTTTAATTAGAATTTGCCAGCCATGGGTCGTCATGCAATTTTCTACATTGGTTAATCAACTACTGGCGTTAAATAATTCTTTACGTAATGGACATTAAACCTGAACATTTCTCAACTTGTTCATCTTCCCCCAAAATTTACTTCTTTTAGTGAATATCCAAATATATAATATATCATAGTCCACGCCTATAGGCGCGCATTATTTGTTTCATAATATGACTGAAATAGTTGCTGTTAGGACAGTGAGTTTATACACCTTTGCGCGCAAATTTCGAACAATAAACAGTAGATACAAATGCAAAATTACTTCTCATCAAGACTGGTGGGAAAAGTGGGAAAAGTGGGAAGCAAGGAAACATGTTTTCTACCTAACCGAATGCTACAATCTCAATTGAAATTGTCTCTACAAGCAAATGCTTATTAGTAAAATCAAAACGATATAATGTTTTGAGGAAATCTAACAGCTCTTAACAACGTCGCCTATTTTTAAACGTGCATATAAGAAAATTATTGGCAATTAGATGAAATTATTTGTAATCAGATGAAATCGTGTGAAATGTAATGAAATCATAAATCGGACAACATTTTAGCTGGTGGCTACCTTCTTGTGCCTGATCGTCTGTCGTGCATGCGTGTCCACGAAAACAAACGTTTACGCGGGCTGTTTGGCACGTGCTAGCGCCCACGGTCTAACGTTCGCGAGAGTCCGCGAGTCGCGTTAATTGTGTATCGCAATTCCGCCCATTGGCACGGCTTTGAGATTGCGCTTGCGGCAACGAGCGAAAATAATGACACACCGCATATAAACGAGGGATCATTTTCAAGAGTGCGAGCGCGGCCTTGATTATTCTTGGAACGGGGTATTGGTTTGTTATTTTCAGAGTTCGTTGTGTGTAAACGCACGGGTTACACAGATCTCCTTGTGTCTTCCTTCGTCATTCGCGAGTCACCACTGATACCAGATATCTTCCGCGTGTCAGATCGGATCTGTCGCGATTGGTAGCGCAGATAGGAAAGGTCGCTCCCGTTAGATAAAATTGCAGCTAATCGCGTTGATAAACGTCGCGACGTTTCATTTTACCTTCACCAATAAAACCGATGCAAACAAATCGCGGGTCTTTAACAAGTGGAGGAATACGAAATTTACTTCGTTAGCTGATGCACGGTATCGATGTTCTAGCCAACGTAGTTTTCGGCACTTAGAAAGAAAATTAAAGATAGCAGATGCATCGCCTTTTGCCCGGAGTTACTCTCTAAGGTCGGTCAAATCTTATGTTCAAGATCGTCTTAAAATCATCTTCAGATGCTCCACAGCCGGGGAAGCGTGAATCTGTGAATATTCACCGTTTTCAGTGATAATCCACTGATTGACTTTCAGAGAGCAAGAGGTCTATTTTTCCTGACCCGATCGTTATTCAACGCGACAGGGTTGCTTTCGAGAAATCGATTTTTATTTTACACGTATATTTTCTACGCGGCGCAGCCGGTCATTGTTTTTCAAGAAAAGTCGGTCGCGCGAGAACACTTCTCCCGTGTATTATTAGCGATGATCGAGAATCGCTTCTCGCAGCCCCGTGACGTTTAGCATCGCCTACAAAATCTCCCTCTTCTTCTTCCTCGTGTATTAGGCTTAAAAGCCTGTGTTATCCAGTTCGTTCCGGTACTTTGAGCATTTGGTTTTACTTCGTCTTCGGTAGGCTGCTAACCCTTGCCGAAGGAAAGACCTCCCGTCTGGATGACTACACCCCTAATGCGGGGTCTACAATGCGAGTCGCAGAGTCGCAGTCGTAAGAATAATCGACTGTAATTGGTCCATTCAGTCAGACACATAAGAATTAACCAATCGCAGCCGGCTATTCTTACGACTACGACTTTTACGACTTCTGTGTAGACGAGGCTTAATGCGGGATCTACAGTGCGAGTCCTAGAGTCGTAGTCTGCGACTGGTCAATTCGCAGACCAATTGTAGTCGATTATTCTTACGACTACGACCCACATTGTAGATCCTGTAATCAGAGACTGGCCATAATGCGGGGTCTACAATGAGAGTCGTAAGAATAATCGACTGTAATTGGTCCATTCAGTCAGGCACGTAAGAATTAATCAATCATAGTCGACTATTCTTACGACTACGACTTTACGACTTGTATGTAGACGAGGCTTAAGAGTTCGTCAAACTCCTGCGAGCGAGAGAGAAACATATATCTGCCTTTTGTACGATTCCGAGTGAGATAGCTTACCCAAGGAGAAATGAACAATCAGGACGACGTCAATTTGATGTCATATTGACCAGAGTAAGACATAAATTTGGTCAATATGACATGAAATTGACATTGTCTTGATTTTCATTTCTCCTTGGGGTACGTTTTTCTCTCGCTGGCAGGAAATTTGACGAACTCTTGGTGGCTAGTCACTGATTACAGGGTCTCTGGTGGTTGCCACTTCCCTACGGGAGATTCCGAAAAGAGCAGCGGGGTTCGTGGATTTGAAACTCGTATCTTTTCGTTCGCTTGTTTACTAAGCAGCCGCACATTTCTCTGCGCCACGCTCGCCCACGAAGTAACGTCGATAAATTTGCCCGAGGGTCGGCGAGAGTCTGTTTCATTTTTCCGATTCGATCTTTTCACAACACGCGTTCCTCGCAGTTTCGAGCCGTTTGCAAATTTCTGCCTCTCCGAGGAAACGCGACGAGCAAATGGGCGCAATCGGAAGGAAAGGCGATCGTTTATTTGCATTTCATCGATCGCGTATAATCGCGTTTCATTTGATGCATCGCGACCGAAATACCGCTCGTTCGAAGCTTCGATTCAAATCGTGCAGCAACAAGCAGCTGGACGCCACGCCGCGATCGCGTTGATCAAAAATACTTTCGGATTTCATTGCTAATAAAGGCTTCTCCGGTTTGCCGATTTCCGAATCGCGCGCTGCGCCGAGCGGTTCCGCGCGTTCCGCGTTTTCGCATCCTCCGGTCCCAGGTTCGACGAGGCGCCCGCACTGAAAAAAATTTCTGGTTGAATATGGACGAATCAGATAATTCCTTTAGGATTTACCAGAATTCCTTTAGGATTTACCAGAATTCCTTTAGGATTTACCAGAATTTCTGTAGGATTACAGGAATTCTGGTAAATCCTAAAGGAATTCTGGTAAATCCTAAAGGAATTATCTGATTCGTCCATATTCAACCAGAAATTTTTTTCAGTGTTGGAACCAAGTTTCAGCATCGTGGAACGCGGGCCTCTACCAAGCTCGAATTTCAAATCGGTCGGCCATTATCGACTATTAATTTCAAAGGCAACGTTTAAAACGTGATAATTTAAATGAAGGCTACGTCGGCCGAGACGAGAGACGTTTGAAATACGAACATTCTTCCCCAGCAACCCTTTCAACAGGCTCGAGTTTCAAACCGAACCGCCATTATCATTTATCGACTATTAATTTTCAGGGCAAACGGCTAAACAGAGTAGTAATTTAAATAAAGGACACGCTAATGGGCTTAACATGGCGCGATCATGCGGAACGGACGACGCGTCGCTCCCCCGATATTTCAATTTGTCATTTTCGTTCCCTCGCGGGCGACCGCAATCGCGCCGTACGATCGCATGTGGCGCGTCGTTCCGCGTTTCCACGTTTCAGCGCGGCCGGTCAGCTGATTGGTTCGATCCGCCGCGGACTCGACTCCGCTCGGTACGTTCAACCTTCCCTCTTCAGTCCGTGCACCCGCTCCTCGCCGCTCGGTCGCTCGGCCGCGTCCGATTCTTTCCCCCGCGATGTCGCGCCGCGCCGCGCCGCGCGTATCCTCTTTCCCCGTCGAGCGCGTCGCCCGGAGCGGCCGCGTGGCAACGTGGGCGCCTTTGAATCGTCCGGCGCTCGCGCCCTGCGTGCCGTGCGTGCGTGCGTAGGTTATGTCGCCACGGCTCGTCCGCGGGGACGCCAACGGGAGATGCCGAGCCTGGTCGCGTTCGGCAGACGATGGAGGGTCGGCAGCGACGATCTCGTGCTGCCCGGCGCCGTCCTGTGTCTCGTCCACCTGCTCGAGTGAGTATCCGGCCCTCGTCCGTCCCGTTCTCGCCGCGAATCCGCGAGGATGCCGCTCGTTTGAATCGAACGTGAGAAACGTGGGGAAGAATGGCGGCAATCGTGAGGGGGGAGGAAGGGCCGTTTAAATCCATTGTTTTTACTCAAGTGAATATTTATTCGATTTAAACACAAATATCAAATTTTAAGGAAATCTATGTATTATGTCGAGTAAATTAATTTGAATCGTTACATTGTCTACATTCAACGAAAGATTTCGTGGAATACGTGGAATATATTATTTATTGAATGAAATTGTTGCTTTTGTCAAATAAGAGATTCAATTTTCTTCGCCGCGAAACTTGCGCCTTAGCAAACATTTTATGGAATTAAAGTAAACTTTTTCCAATTTAAAATTATCCACTGCTTCATATTTAATAAATACTTAAAGAAATGCATGTTTCAATTTGCCTATCACTTTGTAAATTTAAGTTAATAAGCTATTAGGAGCCAATGAATAATTTTCTCGAGTAAAGTAATATTTCTTTGGATCAAAATATTCTTCTTACCAGCGTAGTAATTATTTCGTTACTTTTTCGCAAGGGCTCGCGCAGAAGCGATAATCCGTAAGGGAGAACCGCGGCGGAAGACTTTTTCGCGGGATCGTTCGCCGGAAGGCTGCGTCTTCCGGTGAGAGAGCGGCCCTTAAAACGCGCGTGTTTACGATTGCTAGGCGCGCGCGCTGAGTCGCGCGCGATTCAACGGAGGGGAGGATCGCTCGCCGAGTCCTCGTCGAGGGCCCTTTATCTAACCAAGTATATAATAAGCGCGAACATAGAGAGAGGCGCTTACCTCTCGCGCGCGAGAGTTCTTGACAAACAACGGCAGCTTCCTTCGTTTTTACTTTTCACTTTGTCGTTTCTCTTCCTCCTTTTCCCCTCCCGTCGCGCTTTGTGAGCGTCGCGCACGCGGTCGATTTTACCGCTAATACGCTACCCCCGGTGGGATTAGAATGTAAATTTATCCCCCCCCCCCCCGTGTATTGACCACACGCGCGACGTAGATATTGTGCACACCGGGCTAAAAATACGCGCGGTTTTTTTTTATACCTCTCGCGGCCGGAATGAAACAGGCTTGCACGTTTCTACGAGTGAGTGAAGGAGAGAGAGGGAGGGGGAGTAAATTTTAAATCGTTTTCTAATATCGAAACGTCGTATCTTCCAATGTTTCGAATAATATTGAAAATAAAGTGTCCCTAGTAGCACAGCGCATTGGCTGAACATTGGCCCCGGTTATATCACCTTAAAAAACCACCACTTTTAAAAAACGTAAAAAGAAGACGCCAAGTATAAGCGCCATTTTTTTAATACAATTATTTTGACAACAAAATTATTTTAAGTAATCGTCATAACCGTCGACTTGAAAATATGTTATTTTCTATCCAATATCGTTTCCTTTCCATTCCAGAAAATTATTCCTAAATAATAAGGATATATTTTTCTCGATTGAATTGCACGAAGTTGCTTCAGTCAAGTAAGGTCTTTCTTGTTTTAACATAATCTTATTTTCACGTTGAAACAAAACCCATTTCCAAAAAAAAAGAACATTCTCCTTTTCTGTGCAACAATTCTAGACTCAGTTGATCGATTCGCAACGCATACGTTATTCTTATTCTCGAGACTCGGGACTATTGTAAAACGTATCGCGTGTAGTTTGATAACACCGGCGGGCGATGATATAACATCGTCGCGCTACGAGTGTACGCGTGCATACATGCTTGAATGTGTTACACGACGTTTTTACGTTCTACCGCGCAGTCAGTCACGACTTTCCATTCGTACAGCGCGATGAAGGGCCGTGAAATTAACGCGCGCCGCGGAAACTTTATAATTGCGAATTCCGGTCTCGATTAACATTTCGCGATTTCACTCGGGACGTTGCGCAAAATCCGCGCCGCCCATCATTCCCCGATGACGCACCCTCAGAAAGGATTTCTGTTATTGAGACAAAAAGTATTCTTGACGCATTTGCGCAAAGCAGTATCACCATTTTTTGGCCATTGTAGTTAACTCACTGTCTGTGTTTCTTAGAGAAATATCCGTTGTCCTACAAGGCTAGAAAGCAGTAAGAGCGCCAGATTAACATAAAATAACTTACGCACGTATATCCACCTGGCAATGCAAAATTATTGAAATAGAGAACGCTTTAATATGCAGAATTAATACATTTTTTCGTGGTGGCCTAGCTATAAGAACTTGAATGCGCGTTTTCTCGAAACTAATCGCTAGCTAAAATGTTGTTCGACCGATTACACGATTTCATTAGATTTCATACGATTTCATCTGATTGCAAGTAAGTTTCTTATATGCCCGTTTAAAAATAGGCGACGTTGTTAAGAGCTGTTAGATTTCCTCAAAACATTATATCTTTTTGATTTTACTAATAAGCATTTACTTGTAGAGGTAATTTCAATTAGGATTGTACTATTCGGTTAGGTAGAAATGTTTCCTCGCTTCCCACTTTTCCCACCAGTCTAACCGTGGTCTTGACTAGAAGTAATTTCGTATTTGTGTCTACTGTTTATTGTTCTAAAGCGCGCAACGGTGTATCAACTCACTGTCCTAACGGCAACTACTTCAGTCTTATTATGAAACAAAACATACGCGCCTATAGGCGTGAACTATGATATATCTTTGGATATTCACTGAAAGAAGTAAATTTTTGGGGAAAATGTTCAAATTTAATGTTCATTGTCTAACAAGTAAAAAAAACTTGGAAAGGAAGGCAAAAGGATTACGTGGAGATTTCGTAAAGGTTTCATAATGATTTCGGAGACACTGTCCCATGATTACATTAAGTGGTTACCCCCTTGGCAATAGCATTGGATCCGGAAATATTTTCTGTGGGTGCGGATCGCGCGAATTTGTAGGAAGAATAATCGAACGAGAGCGAGAGCGCGAGCGAAAATTAAAAACCTCCGCAGGGAATTTTGTTTATTTCATAGCCGCCGTTTAAGCGCCCCGGCATAACTTCACATATTATTAGACGAACGTAGTGGGCCGTGCTCGCGGTAAGTGGGTATAATCGGGCACGTGCAACGCCTGCACGCCCCGATGTGACGTGGAGATGAGCAACGAGGTTAATTAAAATTTGCAGATACGCAAGAAACGAAAGTCCCACGCGGCGCGCCTCATTTTTCACGCGCTCGCACGGAAAGCGCGAGTTATTTTGCAACAATACGGTTATGGATAATGTAAACGGGGGGGAATTTTTATTCGACTGTCGAGAGCTTATAATTAATCGACAGACAAAACAACCGGCGCGCATCGATACAATTTACATGTCGAGCACGTTCACAGTTTATACTTGAACGGAAAATATAGTTGACCGACACATTTTTCCCCGTAGCATATACAGGGTGTACTAAAACTTGAAATAGAAAATTTTAGGACAAAAATTCTAATGCAAAAATGTCGAGGCTGTAACAGTTTTTAAATAATAAGTGAGTATATTTCACCAATGATAGATTTCGCGCGCTCAGGC